>NC_143481.1:59694443-59846559 GCF_027475165.1 Benincasa hispida | reverse complement strand
AGCCAACGCGTACTATGGTTGCTTTTGAAATGCATGTCCAAAACGTCATTGGATATAATTAAATATTTCTAATTTATTTTTCTAAAAAATATTTTTATATATTTTTTATATCTAAAAATCCCTAACTATAAATTAGTTAGAATATTAATAAATATTACTTTTTTTTTTTAATAGTTAAGGCAACAATAAGGGCTTTTTCTAAATATAGAAAAATAAACTAAAATATTTACAAGATATAACAAAATTTTAGAACTATCAATAATAGACGTTGATAGACTTCTATTAGTGTCTATCAATATCACTAAGAGAAATCTATCAGTATCTATCGACGTCTATCATTGATAGTTATAAAATTTTACTATATTTTATAAATATTTTTAACAGTTTTATCATTTGAAATAATTTTCCTAACAATAACATAAATATTTTATGGTAAATATCCTGGTTGAAATTTATTAAGTCTAAATAGTATAATTATATTCAATAATCAATTAAATTAATAGTAAGGATTAATTGACATTAAATTAGAGTTGCTTTCAAATATAGAAATTAATTAAACTATTCCCTTATAATTTTTTTGTGATAATTGTAATAAATTATTTAAATTTTATTCAAAACAATCCATACCAAATTATATAAAATACCCATAAACATTTTAAAAGAGTAGAAAAAATATTCTTGAATTTTTAAGAGTTTAAAAACTATTCTTAAACTTCAAAACAGTTAAAAAATATCTTTATCGTTAGTTTTGAATGAAAATTATTGTTTTGAATAAAAAATACCTTCAATTTTAGAAATTTTCAAAAAATGTATTTAAACTTTAAAAATAGTTCAAAATATTCTTACGGTTAGTTTATTGAATAAAAATAATTAAAGATATTGAAACTTGTAAATATTGAAAGTATTCTTTTGACATAAAGTATAAAGTTAAATAGATAATTTATAATTCAACTAGTAAAAAAAAATGTAGTCATTATCTTATGTCACATATTATTAAAACAATATATATTAATAGTTTGAAAACATATAGTGAGATATTGATTCGAAACATTCAAATATTTTCGTCAAACAAATTCAAATTCATTTTCTCTATTTAAAATTTTCACGTGTATAACATATTTATTTTTCTTAATACATATGTATTGGGAAAATAATAATATTTTTATTATGGGTCATGGGATGGCTTTTTTGATCTCACAAAATAATAATATTTTTATCCACTTGTGTTTTTCGTTTTAAATTCATTGTTTTCTTCTTCAATTTCAGCACGACATGTGTTGTAGTTTATATTAAAAGGGTTCGTGGGCTCCATCTGGCATTTGCAAGCGTAAAAAATGATTGGAAATTTTTTTGTGGTGGTTGCATAAATGCAATCAAACCCAAAATAATAGCATACGTAGCATTAGGATAAAAAATTGTAGATATAGCACAAAAATAGGCCTAAGTATAAGAAAAGATTAAAAACTCAAATTCTTATCAATGATACAAGTCTATAATCGATAGACTCCTTTTATTGATATCATTGATATCACCAATATCTATCTAAGTTTTATCATTGATATCACTGATACACGGATGTCACGGATATCTACAACCTAAGTTCTCTCAACGATATCATCGATACATAGATATTACTAATATCTACATCATTTATATAAATGAAATTGATAATTATGGTACACGGATGTCGTTGTATCTATCTAAGTCATATCACCAGTATCATTAATATCACTGATATCTACCTAAATTATATCACTAATATACGAATATCACTTATATCATTGATATTAGTTATATATGGATATCGTTGATATCTCCTAAGTTATATCAATAATTCCACTAATATCATCTATCTTAAATACTAGGAATTACCAAATTCGTATTTTAACATCTTAAATAGAGCTTCAATTTGAATTCCTACGTAACATTTAAAGACATAAGTGATAGTCAATAGATTCTTAAATCAATTGATAATATCATTTGAGTGACTAATATATAAGTGTATCAGTGACTATCAATTTGATCTCGTAATGCTAGTTTTTTTAAAAAATATTTTTCCTATGAAAAATAATTTGGATAAACAAGTTGGTGAAGATTCTAGCACTAAAGAAATATCTCCTGATTTAGAACCATTAGAACCAGCAAAGAGTAAAAGAAATAAAATCAATAAAATTTTGGGAGATGACTTTTACATATATTTAGTTGAAAATGACCTCAAAAGATTTTCAAAACCAATGAAATCAGTTGATTTGCAATTTTGGGAAAAAGCCATTAATAGTGAGATGGAATCAATTTTTTCCCATAATACTGGGGTTTTGACTGAACTTCCACGTGGCTGCAAAACCATTAGGAGTAAACAGATATTTAGGAAAAAAACTTAAAACTGGTGGTTCTATAGATAAATTCAAAGCTAGATGTATTGCAAAACGTTTTAGTCAAAAGGAAGGTGAGGAGTTTTTTTATACGTACTCTCCTATTGCTAGAATGACTATTATTAGAGTTTTAATTGTCATTGTTTCTATCGTTAAGTAAGAAATTCACTAGATGGACATTAAGCCAACTTTCTTAAATGGCAAATTCGAAGAAGATATTTATATGGAACATCCTGGAAAGTTTATAAAACAAGGCTGATGATAGACGATCAAGAGTGTCGAAAGCAAACAAGGAATCCAACAAGGATTTGTACACAATAAAAAAAATTGAGCAAGGATCATTCTTTGTCAATTATAATGATAGATGTTCAGGTTTGATTAAAACGAAGCCATGTTTGCATTATAACATACATTTCAAGTTTTTTTTTTTCCATGGCCATTGATCGACCATTTTTGAAAGGGGAAACATTTGCCATTTTTTCATCAATTTAAAATGATACCATCAGCCATTTCTAAATAGGTTCCTTCTTGTCTTAATTTTAGTGTACATTGGCTCAAGATTGTTTCAATTATAAATGCCAAATATTTTAAACCATAAATGTAAATAAAAGTCATGTACCACAAAAAGAAAAAAAAAACTCTACAACAGTATTTATATACCTCTATCTATCTATCTATCTATCTATCTATCTATCTATCTATCTATCTATCTATCAACTATGGCTTTGTTCAATGATAGGGTTGGTTGTTTTGAAGAATATTGGAGTAGTTGTCATGTGTGGGTGCTGAAAACACAAGTGTGTCAATCCATGAGATTGTCAAGTTTTTGCCATTGTCGATCTTGAGTGTTTCTCTAGATCTTATTGATTCATTCCACTAAATTTTGAGAAGGAACCTCATACTTAAGTGTAGCCCAAGTATTTGAAAGTGAAGCGGTTTTCATTTTTAAGCGAGAAAGATAGAAGTTTGAGTTGAGAAGGAGTCTCACACTTAGGGGAGCCTAAGTGATTATTCTCTATGTTGGGTTATTTGAGTGTCACTGTAATTGTCGTTTATTTACAGATAAGTACATTGTTGTAATTGCTTAACTTTATATTAGTGAATATATTTTTCTACGGGCCCACTGCCCCCTAAAGACTAGTGGCAATTTTTTCATCTATGACCTTGATTATGATACCATCGGACAAACACGACATGATGGTTGAATGGGTCTTGTCCTCGAGAGTCGGCCATTCTTCATCATCTGTGATAACCTTCTTTTACTTATCAGTCAGTGGCATCCATAACCCCTACTGCTTTTCCAAGGATCACATCTTGATTTATCATAGACCGAGACCATTTCTCCTAGTAAACTTGTCGATTTTTACATTTGCAGCAGACAATAGCATCTGATACCGGTTTGTTAGGCTCTGATATCGGTTTGTTAAGAAATAATTAAAAGAATATGAAAAACGTAAAAGAAGAGAGAATCAACACATAAATTTACATGGTTCACAAATGATGTGTTAGATATATCTGTCGAGAAGAGGAAAAACAATAGTTTAGAGAGAATGATAAAGTATACAGAATTGTGGCGCCTTTAGGGTTAGAGAGTGTATAAACATTAGTTCTCTAAACCCTAGATAGGATCATAGTCGTAAATAACCATAAATAATTAAATATACTAAATACAAATTGTGGTGCCTCAGTGAGACCCCCATATTTGGTTGTTTGAAATGCTAGATAATAGATTCAAGATATTCTAATAGGATATTTACGTATTTGAATTCCAAGGATATGTTTATCTTACATCAAAATAAAAGGGAATAAAAATGAATGAAGAACTTGTATATTTAACTAATAAAAAAGGGAATTATAAAACTATCTCATGAAACCATAGAGAAATATGAAGGAAATACAAAGTAAATGAATCACAATAGTACTAAAATTAAAGTTGCAGAATTGAAAAATTTAAGGTGAAGAAAAGAGCCTACACCAAAGATTTACTACAACTTTCTTTAATCAACCCAACTTCTTTATTCAAGAATAGTTGGGTCGAAATGCAGTAGTGACAAAAGGTTCTCTTTGCCCCACACTGAAGAAAAAGTACCCCTAAACCTTTCGTTAATGGTGGATTGAATATAGAAGTAACACAGAACTCAAGTGTAGAAAATAACAAGTTTTTTAAGTGGTTTTTTTATTGTGTTTTTTGGAAATTTAAAGGCCCAATGACATTATTGTAATTATTGAACAGTGGCAAACTTGTAATTATCCCTATCTTCTCCAAAATTAGGGCATTTTCGTTTTGTCTTATTAGTTGAAGAGAAAATTGAGAGAGGCGGCCGACTTGGACTTGAAGACAAATCTATAGCCGTCTGAAAGGGAGAGTCGAAAGCCATCTGAAGCAATCCGTCCGCCGCTGTCCATGGGTCACGAGTTTTGACGTGGGCGAGCGTTCGCGGCAGTGGCGTGGGTGTCCAGCAAGATTGTTGGGTGTCGGCTTTGTGGCAGTGCAGCGGCCGGTCGAAGAGCCGCTCGGTTGGACGGTGGGAGCAGCAGCCAGTCAGCTCCGGTTTAGCGCGTGGGTGCACCAGTCAGTTCCGTTTTAGCGCGTGGGTTTGCTTGCAGATCTAGTTTTGGTGGTTCGCCGGTCAGAGGCGGGTAGCACAGTGTTTTGGGCTGTTTAGCAGCGGGTTGTTCTCAGTTTTCAGAGGCGACGTTGTGTGCGGGTCTCTCTCGGTAATAGTTGATATTGTAATTACAGATTGGTGATTTCGTTGATTATCTGTAATTTGTAAATTCCTTTATTGCTCATTAATAAATTAATTCAAGCTGATTTTCAAAGTGGATGTAGACCAAACTAGTCGAACCACTATATATCTTAGCGTTCTTTACTGCTTTCGATTTATTTCTGCTGATTGTTTGTGTCTGTTTGCCCATCTAAGTTAGGTTCAGAAACTCTCACAAGTGGTATCAGAGCTCCAGTTGATCCAAAGAGGTTGTGCGGTAGTGTGTGCTGACATATTCTTTGTTCAGGTTTTTGTGTTGAAATTAATTGGACGGATGGCTTCGATGTCTACACGGTTCGAAGTTGTTAAATTTGATGGGAATGGTGATTTCGGGTTATGGAGGAAAAAGATTAAGGCTATTCTGGTACAACAAAAGGTAGCCAAAATCTTAGACGAAGATAACCTTCCACCAACAATTATAGAAGATGAAAAAAGAGATATGGATGAGATGGCCTATTCAACAATAATTATATATCTGTCAAATGGAGTGCATGAGACCACTACTATAGCGGAGTTGTGGAAGAAATTGGAAAGTCGTTATTTGACTAAGTTCTTGCCAAATAAATTATATCTAAAGGAAAAATTCTTTGGATATAAGATTGACTCAAGTAAAGGCTTAGAAGAGAACCTAGATGAATTTTAGAAGATTATAGTTGATCTCAATAACATCGGTGAGAAGATGTCGGATTAAAATCAAGCAGTTATTCTTCTGAATTCTTTGCCAGAATCGTATCGAGAAGTTAAGGCAGCTATTAAATATGGACGGGATTCATTGTCCATGGATATAGTGTTAGATGCTTTGAGAACGAGAAATCTCGAGATTAAAAAGGAACGCAAGGATGGAGAGTTACATGAGAAAAAGAACGGAAAAGGAAAAGAGTTGAGATCCAGGTCGAAATCAAAGGGGAAAAGTAAAAAATGTTTCCCATGTCATAAAGAAGGACACTTTAGAAAGAATTGCCCTTTGAATAAGAGCAAAGAAGCATCAAGTAGCAAGCATACAGGGGAGTCTAGTACAGCAAATATTTCTTATGGGTATGATTCAGCAAAGGTTTTGATGGTGTCCAGTAGGGACATTCAAAATGCTTGGATGGATTCAGGGTGCACATTTCACATGACTCCTAATCGGGATTTCTTGATTGACTTTCAGGAAAATGATGAGGGATCAGTCCTACTTGGTGATAATGGTGCTTGTGATGTAAAAGGAATTGGGTCAGTTCGAATTGCAACACATGATGATATGATCAAAATTCTTACAAATGTAAGGTATGTTCCAGAACTCAAACAAAATCTAATTTCTTTGGGCAAATTAGATAGAGCATGTTATTCTTATAAATCTGAGAATGGAGTTCTGAAGGCTATCAAGGGTTCTTTGGTTAAGTTAAAGGGGACCTTGAGGAATGGTCTTTATGTGTTGGAAGGTACTGCAGTTTCAGGTAGTGCTGCTATTGCATCTGGGAAAGAAACAGATAAATCTATGTTATGGCATAACAGATTGGCTCATGTGAGTGAAAGAGGTCTGCAAGCTCTTTCACAACAATGTTTGCTTGGAGGAGTTAAAGACACTGAACTTCCATTTTGTGAACATTGCATAATGGGAAAGTCTACCAGAGTGAAGTTTAGGAAAGGGAAGCATTCTACTAAAGGAATTTTAGATTATAATCATTCAGATTTGTGGGGTCCAACAAAGGTACTTTCTATGGGAGGTTCGAGATACTTTATGTCAATCATTGATGATTTTTCAAGAAAGGTGTGGATGTATCCACTAAAACAGACGGATGAAGCTTTTGGGAAATTTCTTGAATGGAAAAAGCAGGTTGAGAACCAGACAGGCAGGAAGGTAAAATATCTTAGGACAAACAATGGTTTAGAATTTGTGATCACAAATTTGATAAATTTTCAAATCTGAGGGAATTACGAGACATTACACTATTACGTACATCCACAGCAGAATGGTTTAGTTGAGAGGTTCAATAGAACAATTATGGAGCGTACAAGATTTCTCTTGACAAATGCTTCATTACCCTTGAAATTTTGGGGAGAAGCTACCCAAACAGCTTGTTATCTTATTAATAGGAGTCCGTCTTCCGTTTTAGGCCTAAAGACTCCTCAAGAGATATAGACAGGAAAAGCTCCAAGCTTGGATCATCTCAGAGTGTTTGGATGTTCAGCTTATGCTCATGTTAAGGAAGGGAAGTTGAACAAGAGGGCACTGAAATGTATGTTTATTGGCTATCCTCAGGGTGTTAATGGATATAAACTTTGGTACTTGAAAGAGGGCAGAAATAAATGCATTATCAGCAGAGATGTTACCTTTAATGAAACATAGATGACATTTCATGTCAAAGAGCAGCAGAAACAGCAGACAATTGATTAGGTTGAGGCAGAGGTTAGAATTGATTCTAAAGCACAACCATCAGTTAGTTCAGGTGATTCCAATGATCAGTCATCCTGTTCTGATGGTAGATAGCCTCAACTGCAAAGAACTTTGATTGATGAGGGAGCTTTTGGTGAAGAAAGCTCAAATGGCAGTGACCTACAGAACTATCAGCTTACACGTGACAGGCATCAACAGGTGAGGCAAGCTCCTACGAGGTATGGTTATGCTGATTTAGTTGCTTATGCTCTTACTTGTGCAGCTGACAGTATTGAAGCAGAGCCTCTTACTTTTGAGGAGGCTATTGTATCTGATTCGAAGGAACAGTGGAAAGATGCTATGGAAGCAGAGTTGTTCTCGTTGTAGAAGAATCAAACATGGTCATTGGTTCCAAAGCCTCCTAATCAGAAACTCATTCAGTCAAAATGGATTTATAAAATCAAGCCAGGTACAGGAGGTGACAGCAAGCCTAGGTATAAGGCTAGACTGGTAGCCAAGGGCTACACTGAAAAAGAGGAAGTTGACTTTCATGAGATTTTCTCTCCGGTGGTGAGGCATTTGTCCATTCGATTAATTTTATTTATTATTGTTCACTTTGATATTTTGTTGAACAGATGGACGTTACCACAACTTTCCTTCATGGTAAATAGGAGAAAGTGATCTACATGGCTCAACCTAAGGGCTATGAGGTGAGAGAAAAGGAAGACATGGTTTGTCGTCTTCACAGGTCCATTTATGGACTGAAGCAAACAGTGAGACAGTGGTATATCAGGTTTGACACCTTTATTCTGAAGCAGGGGTTTCACAGGAGCTCTTATGATGCCTGCGTGTACTGGAAACTATCTCAGAAAGGTACATATACTTATCTACTTCTGTATGTAGATGATATGATTCTGGTGTCTAAGGATTATTTTGAAATCTGTGATCTCAAGAAACGATTGAGTAGTGAATTTGAGATGAAAGATTTAGGTGAACTGAAAAGGATCCTAGGCATGGATGTGAAAAGAGATAGGGAGAAAGGTTTGTTAACCATTTCGTAGGAGAGTTATGTGCATAAACTACTTTAGAAGTATAATATGGCTGGTTGTAATGTAGTTTCAACACCCTTAACATCTCATTTCAGGCTTTCTTCGTCTCAGTGTCCTGTTACTGAACAAGAAAGGTTAGAGATGGCTAATATTCCCTATTGTAATGTTGTTGAAAGTATTATGTATTTGATGATTTGTACTAGGCCTGACTTGGGATATGGTATGAGTATGATAAGTAGGTTTATGTCAAATCCTGGGAAGGAGCATTAGAATGCAGTTAAATGGGTGCTTCGATATTTGAAAGGTAGTGCCAGTATATCATTGTGTTTTGGCAGGGATTGTGATAAATCAGCACTGTTGGAAGGCTTCACAAATGCAGATTATGCTGCAGACCTTGACAAAAGAACGTCTCTATCAGGTTACATTTTTCGTTTGTTTGGTAATGTGGTCAGTTGGAAGGTTGCTTACAGTCAGTTGTTGCCTTGTCTACTACTGAGTCAGAGTATATTTCAGTGGGTGATGCTGTGAAAGAGGCAATATGGTTGAAAAGAATAGTTGGTGAGTTGTTGTCGCAGGAGTTCATTCCTATCATCCGTTGTGATAGCCAGAATGCTATTCATCTTGCGAAGAATCCATCTCATCACGAGCGGTCTAAGCATATCGATGTCAAATTTCATTTTATCAGAGAAGTTGTGGCCCATAAAAATGTTGAACTAGTCAAGGTTCATACAGTTGAGAATTTGTCAGATATGTTAACCAAGGTTCTTCCACCCTATAGGTTCAAATACCTATTAGATGGGCTGAATATTAAATCTGGATGATAGGAAGATTGGAGAATCAGCTTGGCACTTAAATATTCTTGTTATGAGGGAGATTTGTAGAAAATAAAATGTTTTTTAAGTGGTTTTTTTATTGGGTTTTTTGGAAATTTAAAGGCCCAATGGCATTATTGTAATTATTGAACAGTGGCAAACTTATAATTATCCCTATCTTCTCTAAAATTAGGGCATTTTCGTTTTGTCTTATTAGCTGAAGAGAAAATTGAGAGAGGCGACCAACTTGGACTTGAAGACAGATCTGTAGCCGTCTGAAAGGGAAAGCCAAAAGTCGTCTGAAGCAATCCGTCCGCCGCTGTCCGTGGGTGACGAGTTCTGACATGGGCGAGCGTTCGCGGCGGTGGCGTGGGTGTCCAGCAAGATTGTTGGGTGTCGGCTTCGTGGAAGTGCAACAGCCGGTCGAAGAGCCACTCGGCTGGACGGTGGGAGTAGCAGCTAGTTAGATCCGGTTTAGCATGTGGGTGCGCTGGTCAGCTCCGGTTTAGTACGTGGGTGCGCTGGTCAGCTCCGGTTTAGCGCGTGGGTGCGCCAGTCAGTTCTGTTTTAGCGCGTGGGTTTGCTTGCAGATCTAGTTTTGGTGGTCTGCCGGTCAGAGGCGGGTAGCACAATGTTTTGGGCTGTTTAGCAGCGGGTTGTTCTCAGTTTTCAGAGGCGACGTTGTGTGCGGGTCTCTCTCGGTATCAGTTGATATTGAAATTACAGATTGGTGATTTCATTGATTATTTGTAATTTGTAAATTCCTTTATTTCTCATGAATAAATTAATTCAAGCTGATTCTCAAAGTGGATGTAGACCAAACTGGTCGAACCATTATATATCTTGTCGTTCTTTACTGCTTTCAATTTATTTCTGCTGATTATTTGTGTCATTTTGCCCATCTAAGTTAGGTTCAGAAACTCTCACAACAAGAAACAAAAATTTTGGACAACATAAATGCTTTGTAATAAGTAAAAGTGATGAGTGTTTCATGTCTTGAGTCCTTGACTTCATGCCTCTTTTATAGCGTATATGCTAGAAATTTTTTTTAAACGATCTTTTTTACGGACAAAATATTTGAGAATTGGGCCATAATCCACTGGAAAATCCTTTCAAAATTGCTAAATTATGATGTTCTTTCCTTATCTAAAAATCACAAAAACTATTAAAGATATTCAATGAACTCGCTTGAAATATTTCTATTCTCATACCATTCTTCCCTACTTTAAACCAAAAATACATAACATAGCCTAATCACTTAGACTTTTAAAGCTAAATAAGTCCTATTATTACAGAAAGACTCAAAATCAAGAAAAAGAACATCGCAACTGGCAATTGAACCGTTGTCGACCTTTTTCTTTTAAGTGTTGTAACCACTAGAGCTTCATTGTTGACTGCATTACCTACACATATATAAAAAAAATCCAGTGTGTGATTAATGTAAGAGTGAAAAGGAAAGCGAGAGAGCAAGACATTCATTCTGTAATACTTTGAAGAGTAATAAAAGAGAACCTCCCAATTTGCATAGTGGACGTAGGCCTTTGGCCGAACCACTTAAACTCCTGTGTCTTTTCTTCTTACCTCTACAATCGTTTAGATTTTGCTAAATTATCGTCTACACGATCGTGTAGTTCCTATCGCATCGTGTACACGATCGTTTAGCTCCGCGTTCAATCGTCTATATGATCGTTGAGCTTCTCAGTCGTCGTCTACACGATCGTCTACCTTTAGTCAACTGTCGTCTAAATGATCGTCTACTGCTTCATCCAATCGTTTACATAATTGAACTATTGTTTTGTTCTAGGAACATCGTCTATACGATCGTGCTGCCTGTTGGTAAATGACAGAAGGATTTTCAAGCTTCAACATTCTATCTCCCCTGACTCTTGAGTTTTTATCAACCGTTAGATCTGAGTATTTTGTGATTGTTAACGTGAAGATCTCATCATCTGGGACAACACCTATAAATGAGACTTATAAGTTTAAGTTTGATTAAATTGAACCCATGTTTTCAATAAATAAAAAAAATACATTTCAAAAGCTTTTTGCTATGTCCACTATTTGGTCATCTTCGAAATAGGTAGCGTTGGTTGTTTTTTTCATTATCGTTTAAAGGGGTACTATCGACCATTTCAATAGAGGTCCTTCCCCATTTTAATATATGTGAATGGGTCATAGAAACTTTCTCTGAAAATTGGTCACGAATGGGTCACAAATTTCAGTTTTAAATGTCCCCCATAGCAAATTAATTGAATATATTAAGTATGAAATTATCTCGTATCTCCTTCCCAACATCCACGATGCATATGAATAATTTCAATAGATAAAAACTTTGAACTACATAGATTTGGCAGAACTCTTATATATTCTCTCTAATCTAAATTCAATATCAACGAAAGAGATGAAATGAGACCTCTTCAAATTAGAATGAGCTCATGACAATTAAAATTCATGAAAATTGATTGAAACATATGTCAAACACAACTCAATTTTGTAGTTACTTGATAAAATTCAAACATATAACTCATATCCAAATAGAAGAAACTGAATATTTAACATGTGAATTTTTATTTAAATATCGTCCATTTTGATGTCTCAATTTATTTAATTTGAATGTTCTGACAATCAATGAATGTATCACTTTCTATCTCACTATAATAAAATCCAACAAAGTTTACACTTTAAAACATGTTATTTTCATAGAATTTAAATTGATTTTGAATCATTAGAATCATGTTTTGAATGACTTTAAAAATGTCAAAATAATTTTAACTGTTTGAAAACCACACAAATATACTTGAAAGGGAGAAAAAATAAAGAAGGGCAGAAGGAAATTGAATTCATTAAGGAAATTTTTGCTTGAGACTAAATAACTGAAAAGGTTTTTTTAGTACAACAACTGCAGCGATGGGAGATTGAATCTTCCACCTCTAAAGACGAATGTCATGTCAATACCACTTAAGTGAAGCTGAATGCAAATTGTTTGTTCCCTTATTGCAGCGCTTTTATCTATTTATATAATTTTTAACATGTGGCTAGGACCAAAAGTCTATTCATGTTGAACATTTATGAATCTACCAAATTTGACCTTCATATATCAAGCATTATCTTAATGATAATTTATTGGAATAAATGAATAGGTTAAGTCACACTACAATACATTATGACAATTGGCTGAGAAAAGAATAATAGAATTTTGAAACATGGAAACCACTTCACTTGGCCATATATCTCAAAAGAAGAAGAGAGAATTAGCCATGATATTTGCAAGAGCAAAGAGAAGCGCAGGCCATGCCCCAACTTTGGTTGTGGAGTTTGGTATCGTTCCAAGTTTTGGTAAAACATTAACAGCAAATTTCATGCCTGCATTGCAGTCATTTCCAATGGTCGAGATAAAATATCGACGACCCGGTCGATCCAAGGAAATGAAAATGATTTTATTGAAAAAAAATCCTGGCTTGACACACCCGTCAAAATTTGCTTGAGATTCTGGCTGACCAATAGAGTGAGTCTCATTGGCTCTTGATTCAAATACTTCAAGAAAGAAAAAACCAAAAGACATACTTTTATTAGTACATGATTTAAACAAGTTGATAACTACTTTTTAAGTATTTAAAAAAGGGTAATAATTACTGAGTTTATCGCCAACGAAGAAAGGTCTACTGTTAGCCCAATCAGAGAAGAAGGTGGGAGTCGATGGTAGGTTCCAACCGAAATTGCCTCCGACCTTATGTTCGACGGCAACACTGACGTGTACGAGAGCTCCGAGGAAGAAGAAGAGGCAGGCAAAGGAACTCATTGATGTATTCATTTTATTTTATTTTTATTTTTTTGATGTATTTGTGTTTTGGATTAAGTTTTGAGAAGAAAAATGAAAGGAGTTTTGTTTATATAGAAGGTTATTTGGGTTGGATAATGTGGCAAATGGTAAGAGGAAACCAGAATTGCCAAATTTGAAGTCATTGGATATTCAAACTACAACTTCTGGCAGCCAACGCGTACTATGGTTGCTTTTGAAATGCATGTCCAAAACGTCATTGGATATAATTAAATATTTCTAATTTATTTTTCTAAAAAATATTTTTATATATTTTTTATATCTAAAAATCCCTAACTATAAATTAGTTAGAATATTAATAAATATTACTTTTTTTTTTAATAGTTAAGGCAACAATAAGGGCTTTTTCTAAATATAGAAAAATAAACTAAAATATTTACAAGATATAACAAAATTTTAGAACTATCAATAATAGACGTTGATAGACTTCTATTAGTGTCTATCAATATCACTAAGAGAAATCTATCAGTATCTATCGACGTCTATCATTGATAGTTATAAAATTTTACTATATTTTATAAATATTTTTAACAGTTTTATCATTTGAAATAATTTTCCTAACAATAACATAAATATTTTATGGTAAATATCCTGGTTGAAATTTATTAAGTCTAAATAGTATAATTATATTCAATAATCAATTAAATTAATAGTAAGGATTAATTGACATTAAATTAGAGTTGCTTTCAAATATAGAAATTAATTAAACTATTCCCTTATAATTTTTTTGTGATAATTGTAATAAATTATTTAAATTTTATTCAAAACAATCCATACCAAATTATATAAAATACCCATAAACATTTTAAAAGAGTAGAAAAAATATTCTTGAATTTTTAAGAGTTTAAAAACTATTCTTAAACTTCAAAACAGTTAAAAAATATCTTTATCGTTAGTTTTGAATGAAAATTATTGTTTTGAATAAAAAATACCTTCAATTTTAGAAATTTTCAAAAAATGTATTTAAACTTTAAAAATAGTTCAAAATATTCTTACGGTTAGTTTATTGAATAAAAATAATTAAAGATATTGAAACTTGTAAATATTGAAAGTATTCTTTTGACATAAAGTATAAAGTTAAATAGATAATTTATAATTCAACTAGTAAAAAAAAATGTAGTCATTATCTTATGTCACATATTATTAAAACAATATATATTAATAGTTTGAAAACATATAGTGAGATATTGATTCGAAACATTCAAATATTTTCGTCAAACAAATTCAAATTCATTTTCTCTATTTAAAATTTTCACGTGTATAACATATTTATTTTTCTTAATACATATGTATTGGGAAAATAATAATATTTTTATTATGGGTCATGGGATGGCTTTTTTGATCTCACAAAATAATAATATTTTTATCCACTTGTGTTTTTCGTTTTAAATTCATTGTTTTCTTCTTCAATTTCAGCACGACATGTGTTGTAGTTTATATTAAAAGGGTTCGTGGGCTCCATCTGGCATTTGCAAGCGTAAAAAATGATTGGAAATTTTTTTGTGGTGGTTGCATAAATGCAATCAAACCCAAAATAATAGCATACGTAGCATTAGGATAAAAAATTGTAGATATAGCACAAAAATAGGCCTAAGTATAAGAAAAGATTAAAAACTCAAATTCTTATCAATGATACAAGTCTATAATCGATAGACTCCTTTTATTGATATCATTGATATCACCAATATCTATCTAAGTTTTATCATTGATATCACTGATACACGGATGTCACGGATATCTACAACCTAAGTTCTCTCAACGATATCATCGATACATAGATATTACTAATATCTACATCATTTATATAAATGAAATTGATAATTATGGTACACGGATGTCGTTGTATCTATCTAAGTCATATCACCAGTATCATTAATATCACTGATATCTACCTAAATTATATCACTAATATACGAATATCACTTATATCATTGATATTAGTTATATATGGATATCGTTGATATCTCCTAAGTTATATCAATAATTCCACTAATATCATCTATCTTAAATACTAGGAATTACCAAATTCGTATTTTAACATCTTAAATAGAGCTTCAATTTGAATTCCTACGTAACATTTAAAGACATAAGTGATAGTCAATAGATTCTTAAATCAATTGATAATATCATTTGAGTGACTAATATATAAGTGTATCAGTGACTATCAATTTGATCTCGTAATGCTAGTTTTTTTAAAAAATATTTTTCCTATGAAAAATAATTTGGATAAACAAGTTGGTGAAGATTCTAGCACTAAAGAAATATCTCCTGATTTAGAACCATTAGAACCAGCAAAGAGTAAAAGAAATAAAATCAATAAAATTTTGGGAGATGACTTTTACATATATTTAGTTGAAAATGACCTCAAAAGATTTTCAAAACCAATGAAATCAGTTGATTTGCAATTTTGGGAAAAAGCCATTAATAGTGAGATGGAATCAATTTTTTCCCATAATACTGGGGTTTTGACTGAACTTCCACGTGGCTGCAAAACCATTAGGAGTAAACAGATATTTAGGAAAAAAACTTAAAACTGGTGGTTCTATAGATAAATTCAAAGCTAGATGTATTGCAAAACGTTTTAGTCAAAAGGAAGGTGAGGAGTTTTTTTATACGTACTCTCCTATTGCTAGAATGACTATTATTAGAGTTTTAATTGTCATTGTTTCTATCGTTAAGTAAGAAATTCACTAGATGGACATTAAGCCAACTTTCTTAAATGGCAAATTCGAAGAAGATATTTATATGGAACATCCTGGAAAGTTTATAAAACAAGGCTGATGATAGACGATCAAGAGTGTCGAAAGCAAACAAGGAATCCAACAAGGATTTGTACACAATAAAAAAAATTGAGCAAGGATCATTCTTTGTCAATTATAATGATAGATGTTCAGGTTTGATTAAAACGAAGCCATGTTTGCATTATAACATACATTTCAAGTTTTTTTTTTTCCATGGCCATTGATCGACCATTTTTGAAAGGGGAAACATTTGCCATTTTTTCATCAATTTAAAATGATACCATCAGCCATTTCTAAATAGGTTCCTTCTTGTCTTAATTTTAGTGTACATTGGCTCAAGATTGTTTTAATTATAAATGCCAAATATTTTAAACCATAAATGTAAATAAAAGTCATGTACCACAAAAAGAAAAAAAAAACTCTACAACAGTATTTATATACCTCTATCTATCTATCTATCTATCTATCTATCTATCTATCTATCTATCTATCTATCAACTATGGCTTTGTTCAATGATAGGGTTGGTTGTTTTGAAGAATATTGGAGTAGTTGTCATGTGTGGGTGCTGAAAACACAAGTATGTCAATCCATGAGATTGTCAAGTTTTTGCCATTGTCGATCTTGAGTGTTTCTCTAGATCTTATTGATTCATTCCACTAAATTTTGAGAAGGAACCTCATACTTAAGTGTAGCCCAAGTATTTGAAAGTGAAGCGGTTTTCATTTTTAAGCGAGAAAGATAGAAGTTTGAGTTGAGAAGGAGTCTCACACTTAGGGGAGCCTAAGTGATTATTCTCTATGTTGGGTTATTTGAGTGTCACTGTAATTGTCGTTTATTTACAGATAAGTACATTGTTGTAATTGCTTAACTTTATATTAGTGAATATATTTTTCTACGGGCCCACTGCCCCCTAAAGACTAGTGGCAATTTTTTCATCTATGACCTTGATTATGATACCATCGGACAAACACGACATGATGGTTGAATGGGTCTTGTCCTCGAGAGTCGGCCATTCTTCATCATCTGTGATAACCTTCTTTTACTTATCAGTCAGTGGCATCCATAACCCCTACTGCTTTTCCAAGGATCACATCTTGATTTATCATAGACCGAGACCATTTCTCCTAGTAAACTTGTCGATTTTTACATTTGCAGCAGACAATAGCATCTGATACCGGTTTGTTAGGCTCTGATATCGGTTTGTTAAGAAATAATTAAAAGAATATGAAAAACGTAAAAGAAGAGAGAATCAACACATAAATTTACATGGTTCACAAATGATGTGTTAGATATATCTGTCGAGAAGAGGAAAAACAATAGTTTAGAGAGAATGATAAAGTATACAGAATTGTGGCGCCTTTAGGGTTAGAGAGTGTATAAACATTAGTTCTCTAAACCCTAGATAGGATCATAGTCGTAAATAACCATAAATAATTAAATATACTAAATACAAATTGTGGTGCCTCAGTGAGACCCCCATATTTGGTTGTTTGAAATGCTAGATAATAGATTCAAGATATTCTAATAGGATATTTACGTATTTGAATTCCAAGGATATGTTTATCTTACATCAAAATAAAAGGGAATAAAAATGAATGAAGAACTTGTATATTTAACTAATAAAAAAGGGAATTATAAAACTATCTCATGAAACCATAGAGAAATATGAAGGAAATACAAAGTAAATGAATCACAATAGTACTAAAATTAAAGTTGCAGAATTGAAAAATTTAAGGTGAAGAAAAGAGCCTACACCAAAGATTTACTACAACTTTCTTTAATCAACCCAACTTCTTTATTCAAGAATAGTTGGGTCGAAATGCAGTAGTGACAAAAGGTTCTCTTTGCCCCACACTGAAGAAAAAGTACCCCTAAACCTTTCGTTAATGGTGGATTGAATATAGAAGTAACACAGAACTCAAGTGTAGAAAATAACAAGTTTTTTAAGTGGTTTTTTTATTGTGTTTTTTGGAAATTTAAAGGCCCAATGACATTATTGTAATTATTGAACAGTGGCAAACTTGTAATTATCCCTATCTTCTCCAAAATTAGGGCATTTTCGTTTTGTCTTATTAGTTGAAGAGAAAATTGAGAGAGGCGGCCGACTTGGACTTGAAGACAAATCTATAGCCGTCTGAAAGGGAGAGTCGAAAGCCATCTGAAGCAATCCGTCCGCCGCTGTCCATGGGTCACGAGTTTTGACGTGGGCGAGCGTTCGCGGCAGTGGCGTGGGTGTCCAGCAAGATTGTTGGGTGTCGGCTTTGTGGCAGTGCAGCGGCCGGTCGAAGAGCCGCTCGGTTGGACGGTGGGAGCAGCAGCCAGTCAGCTCCGGTTTAGCGCGTGGGTGCACCAGTCAGTTCCGTTTTAGCGCGTGGGTTTGCTTGCAGATCTAGTTTTGGTGGTTCGCCGGTCAGAGGCGGGTAGCACAGTGTTTTGGGCTGTTTAGCAGCGGGTTGTTCTCAGTTTTCAGAGGCGACGTTGTGTGCGGGTCTCTCTCGGTAATAGTTGATATTGTAATTACAGATTGGTGATTTCGTTGATTATCTGTAATTTGTAAATTCCTTTATTGCTCATTAATAAATTAATTCAAGCTGATTTTCAAAGTGGATGTAGACCAAACTGGTCGAACCACTATATATCTTAGCGTTCTTTACTGCTTTCGATTTATTTCTGCTGATTGTTTGTGTCTGTTTGCCCATCTAAGTTAGGTTCAGAAACTCTCACAAGTGGTATCAGAGCTCCAGTTGATCCAAAGAGGTTGTGCGGTAGTGTGTGCTGACATATTCTTTGTTCAGGATTTTTGTGTTGGAATTAATTGGACGGATGGCTTCGATGTCTACACGGTTCGAAGTTGTTAAATTTGATGGGAAAGGTGATTTCGGGTTATGGAGGAAAAAGATTAAGGCTATTCTGGTACAACAAAAGGTAGCCAAAATCTTAGACGAAGATAACCTTCCACCAACAATTACAGAAGCTGAAAAAAGAGATATGGATGAGATGGCCTATTCAACAATAATTATATATCTGTCAAATGGAGCTTAGGCAGTAGAGACCACTACTACAGCGGAGTTGTGGAAGAAATTGGAAAGTCGTTATTTGACTAAGTTCTTGCCAAATAAATTATATCTAAAGGAAAAATTCTTTGGATATAAGATTGACTCAAGTAAAGGCTTAGAAGAGAACCTAGATGAATTTTAGAAGATTATAGTTGATCTCAATAACATCGGTGAGAAGATGTCGGATTAAAATCAAGCAGTTATTCTTCTGAATTCTTTGCCAGAATCGTATCGAGAAGTTAAGGCAGCTATTAAATATGGACGGGATTCATTGTCCATGGATATAGTGTTAGATGCTTTGAGAACGAGAAATCTCGAGATTAAAAAGGAACGCAAGGATGGAGAGTTTACATGAGAAAAAGAACGGAAAAGGAAAAGAGTTGAGATCCAGGTCGAAATCAAAGGGGAAAAGTAAAAAATGTTTCCTATGTCATAAAGAAGGACACTTTAGAAAGAATTGCCCTTTGAATAAGAGCAAAGAAGCATCAAGTAGCAAGCATACAGGGGAGTCTAGTACAGCAAATATTTCTTATGGGTATGATTCAGCAAAGGTTTTGATGGTGTCCAGTAGGGACATTCAAAATGCTTGGATGGATTCAGGGTGCACATTTCACATGACTCCTAATCGGGATTTCTTGATTGACTTTCAGGAAAATGATGAGGGATCAGTCCTACTTGGTGATAATGGTGCTTGTGATGTAAAAGGAATTGGGTCAGTTCGAATTGCAACACATGATGATATGATCAAAATTCTTACAAATGTAAGGTATGTTCCAGAACTCAAACAAAATCTAATTTCTTTGGGCAAATTAGATAGAGCATGTTATTCTTATAAATCTGAGAATGGAGTTCTGAAGGCTATCAAGGGTTCTTTGGTTAAGTTAAAGGGGACCTTGAGGAATGGTCTTTATGTGTTGGAAGGTACTGCAGTTTCAGGTAGTGCTGCTATTGCATCTGGGAAAGAAACAGATAAATCTATGTTATGGCATAACAGATTGGCTCATGTGAGTGAAAGAGGTCTGCAAGCTCTTTCACAACAATGTTTGCTTGGAGGAGTTAAAGACACTGAACTTCCATTTTGTGAACATTGCATAATGGGAAAGTCTACCAGAGTGAAGTTTAGGAAAGGGAAGCATTCTACTAAAGGAATTTTAGATTATAATCATTCAGATTTGTGGGGTCCAACAAAGGTACTTTCTATGGGAGGTTCGAGATACTTTATGTCAATCATTGATGATTTTTCAAGAAAGGTGTGGATGTATCCACTAAAACAGACGGATGAAGCTTTTGGGAAATTTCTTGAATGGAAAAAGCAGGTTGAGAACCAGACAGGCAGGAAGGTAAAATATCTTAGGACAAACAATGGTTTAGAATTTGTGATCACAAATTTGATAAATTTTCAAATCTGAGGGAATTACGAGACATTACACTATTACGTACATCCACAGCAGAATGGTTTAGTTGAGAGGTTCAATAGAACAATTATGGAGCGTACAAGATGTCTCTTGACAAATGCTTCATTACCCTTGAAATTTTGGGGAGAAGCTACCCAAACAGCTTGTTATCTTATTAATAGGAGTCCGTCTTCCGTTTTAGGCCTAAAGACTCCTCAAGAGATATAGACAGGAAAAGCTCCAAGCTTGGATCATCTCAGAGTGTTTGGATGTTCAGCTTATGCTCATGTTAAGGAAGGGAAGTTGAACAAGAGGGCACTGAAATGTATGTTTATTGGCTATCCTCAGGGTGTTAATGGATATAAACTTTGGTACTTGAAAGAGGGCAGAAATAAATGCATTATCAGCAGAGATGTTACCTTTAATGAAACATAGATGACATTTCATGTCAAAGAGCAGCAGAAACAGCAGACAATTGATTAGGTTGAGGCAGAGGTTAGAATTGATTCTAAAGCACAACCATCAGTTAGTTCAGGTGATTCCAATGATCAGTCATCCTGTTCTGATGGTAGATAGCCTCAACTGCAAAGAACTTTGATTGATGAGGGAGCTTTTGGTGAAGAAAGCTCAAATGGCAGTGACCTACAGAACTATCAGCTTACACGTGACAGGCATCAACAGGTGAGGCAAGCTCCTACGAGGTATGGTTATGCTGATTTAGTTGCTTATGCTCTTACTTGTGCAGCTGACAGTATTGAAGCAGAGCCTCTTACTTTTGAGGAGGCTATTGTATCTGATTCGAAGGAACAGTGGAAAGATGCTATGGAAGCAGAGTTGTTCTCGTTGTAGAAGAATCAAACATGGTCATTGGTTCCAAAGCCTCCTAATCAGAAACTCATTCAGTCAAAATGGATTTATAAAATCAAGCCAGGTACAGGAGGTGACAGCAAGCCTAGGTATAAGGCTAGACTGGTAGCCAAGGGCTACACTGAAAAAGAGGAAGTTGACTTTCATGAGATTTTCTCTCCGGTGGTGAGGCATTTGTCCATTCGATTAATTTTATTTATTATTGTTCACTTTGATATTTTGTTGAACAGATGGACGTTACCACAACTTTCCTTCATGGTAAATAGGAGAAAGTGATCTACATGGCTCAACCTAAGGGCTATGAGGTGAGAGAAAAGGAAGACATGGTTTGTCGTCTTCACAGGTCCATTTATGGACTGAAGCAAACAGTGAGACAGTGGTATATCAGGTTTGACACCTTTATTCTGAAGCAGGGGTTTCACAGGAGCTCTTATGATGCCTGCGTGTACTGGAAACTATCTCAGAAAGGTACATATACTTATCTACTTCTGTATGTAGATGATATGATTCTGGTGTCTAAGGATTATTTTGAAATCTGTGATCTCAAGAAACGATTGAGTAGTGAATTTGAGATGAAAGATTTAGGTGAACTGAAAAGGATCCTAGGCATGGATGTGAAAAGAGATAGGGAGAAAGGTTTGTTAACCATTTCGTAGGAGAGTTATGTGCATAAACTACTTTAGAAGTATAATATGGCTGGTTGTAATGTAGTTTCAACACCCTTAACATCTCATTTCAGGCTTTCTTCGTCTCAGTGTCCTGTTACTGAACAAGAAAGGTTAGAGATGGCTAATATTCCCTATTGTAATGTTGTTGAAAGTATTATGTATTTGATGATTTGTACTAGGCCTGACTTGGGATATGGTATGAGTATGATAAGTAGGTTTATGTCAAATCCTGGGAAGGAGCATTAGAATGCAGTTAAATGGGTGCTTCGATATTTGAAAGGTAGTGCCAGTATATCATTGTGTTTTGGCAGGGATTGTGATAAATCAGCACTGTTGGAAGGCTTCACAAATGCAGATTATGCTGCAGACCTTGACAAAAGAACGTCTCTATCAGGTTACATTTTTCGTTTGTTTGGTAATGTGGTCAGTTGGAAGGTTGCTTACAGTCAGTTGTTGCCTTGTCTACTACTGAGTCAGAGTATATTTCAGTGGGTGATGCTGTGAAAGAGGCAATATGGTTGAAAAGAATAGTTGGTGAGTTGTTGTCGCAGGAGTTCATTCCTATCATCCGTTGTGATAGCCAGAATGCTATTCATCTTGCGAAGAATCCATCTCATCACGAGCGGTCTAAGCATATCGATGTCAAATTTCATTTTATCAGAGAAGTTGTGGCCCATAAAAATGTTGAACTAGTCAAGGTTCATACAGTTGAGAATTTGTCAGATATGTTAACCAAGGTTCTTCCACCCTATAGGTTCAAATACCTATTAGATGGGCTGAATATTAAATCTGGATGATAGGAAGATTGGAGAATCAGCTTGGCACTTAAATATTCTTGTTATGAGGGAGATTTGTAGAAAATAAAATGTTTTTTAAGTGGTTTTTTTATTGGGTTTTTTGGAAATTTAAAGGCCCAATGGCATTATTGTAATTATTGAACAGTGGCAAACTTATAATTATCCCTATCTTCTCTAAAATTAGGGCATTTTCGTTTTGTCTTATTAGCTGAAGAGAAAATTGAGAGAGGCGACCAACTTGGACTTGAAGACAGATCTGTAGCCGTCTGAAAGGGAAAGCCAAAAGTCGTCTGAAGCAATCCGTCCGCCGCTGTCCGTGGGTGACGAGTTCTGACATGGGCGAGCGTTCGCGGCGGTGGCGTGGGTGTCCAGCAAGATTGTTGGGTGTCGGCTTCGTGGAAGTGCAACAGCCGGTCGAAGAGCCACTCGGCTGGACGGTGGGAGTAGCAGCTAGTTAGATCCGGTTTAGCATGTGGGTGCGCTGGTCAGCTCCGGTTTAGTACGTGGGTGCGCTGGTCAGCTCCGGTTTAGCGCGTGGGTGCGCCAGTCAGTTCTGTTTTAGCGCGTGGGTTTGCTTGCAGATCTAGTTTTGGTGGTCTGCCGGTCAGAGGCGGGTAGCACAATGTTTTGGGCTGTTTAGCAGCGGGTTGTTCTCAGTTTTCAGAGGCGACGTTGTGTGCGGGTCTCTCTCGGTATCAGTTGATATTGAAATTACAGATTGGTGATTTCATTGATTATTTGTAATTTGTAAATTCCTTTATTTCTCATGAATAAATTAATTCAAGCTGATTCTCAAAGTGGATGTAGACCAAACTGGTCGAACCATTATATATCTTGTCGTTCTTTACTGCTTTCAATTTATTTCTGCTGATTATTTGTGTCATTTTGCCCATCTAAGTTAGGTTCAGAAACTCTCACAACAAGAAACAAAAATTTTGGACAACATAAATGCTTTGTAATAAGTAAAAGTGATGAGTGTTTCATGTCTTGAGTCCTTGACTTCATGCCTCTTTTATAGCGTATATGCTAGAAATTTTTTTTAAACGATCTTTTTTACGGACAAAATATTTGAGAATTGGGCCATAATCCACTGGAAAATCCTTTCAAAATTGCTAAATTATGATGTTCTTTCCTTATCTAAAAATCACAAAAACTATTAAAGATATTCAATGAACTCGCTTGAAATATTTCTATTCTCATACCATTCTTCCCTACTTTAAACCAAAAATACATAACATAGCCTAATCACTTAGACTTTTAAAGCTAAATAAGTCCTATTATTACAGAAAGACTCAAAATCAAGAAAAAGAACATCGCAACTGGCAATTGAACCGTTGTCGACCTTTTTCTTTTAAGTGTTGTAACCACCAGAGCTTCATTGTTGACTGCATTACCTACACATATATAAAAAAAATCCAGTGGTGATTAATATAAGAGTGAAAAGGAAAGCGAGAGAGCAAGACATTCATTCTGTAATACTTTGAAGAGTAATAAAAGAGAACCTCCCAATTTGCACAGTGGACGTAGGCCTTTGGCCGAACCACTTAAACTCCTGTGTCTTTTCTTCTTACCTCTACAATCGTTTAGATTTTGCTAAATTATCGTCTACACGATCGTGTAGTTCCTATCGCATCGTGTACACGATCGTTTAGCTCCGCGTTCAATCGTCTATATGATCGTTGAGCTTCTCAGTCGTCGTCTACACGATCGTCTACCTTTAGTCAACTGTCGTCTAAATGATCGTCTACTGCTTCATCCAATCGTTTACATAATTGAACTATTGTTTTGTTCTAGGAACATCGTCTATACGATCGTGCTGCCTGTTGGTAAATGACAGAAGGATTTTCAAGCTTCAACATTCTATCTCCCCTGACTCTTGAGTTTTTATCAACCGTTAGATCTGAGTATTTTGTGATTGTTAACGTGAAGATCTCATCATCTGGGACAACACCTATAAATGAGACTTATAAGTTTAAGTTTGATTAAATTGAACCCATGTTTTCAATAAATAAAAAAAATACATTTCAAAAGCTTTTTGCTATGTCCACTATTTGGTCATCTTCGAAATAGGTAGCGTTGGTTGTTTTTTTCATTATCGTTTAAAGGGGTACTATCGACCATTTCAATAGAGGTCCTTCCCCATTTTAATATATGTGAATGGGTCATAGAAACTTTCTCTGAAAATTGGTCACGAATGGGTCACAAATTTCAGTTTTAAATGTCCCCCATAGCAAATTAATTGAATATATTAAGTATGAAATTATCTCGTATCTCCTTCCCAACATCCACGATGCATATGAATAATTTCAATAGATAAAAACTTTGAACTACATAGATTTGGCAGAACTCTTATATATTCTCTCTAATCTAAATTCAATATCAACGAAAGAGATGAAATGAGACCTCTTCAAATTAGAATGAGCTCATGACAATTAAAATTCATGAAAATTGATTGAAACATATGTCAAACACAACTCAATTTTGTAGTTACTTGATAAAATTCAAACATATAACTCATATCCAAATAGAAGAAACTGAATATTTAACATGTGAATTTTTATTTAAATATCGTCCATTTTGATGTCTCAATTTATTTAATTTGAATGTTCTGACAATCAATGAATGTATCACTTTCTATCTCACTATAATAAAATCCAACAAAGTTTACACTTTAAAACATGTTATTTTCATAGAATTTAAATTGATTTTGAATCATTAGAATCATGTTTTGAATGACTTTAAAAATGTCAAAATAATTTTAACTGTTTGAAAACCACACAAATATACTTGAAAGGGAGAAAAAATAAAGAAGGGCAGAAGGAAATTGAATTCATTAAGGAAATTTTTGCTTGAGACTAAATAACTGAAAAGGTTTTTTTAGTACAACAACTGCAGCGATGGGAGATTGAATCTTCCACCTCTAAAGACGAATGTCATGTCAATACCACTTAAGTGAAGCTGAATGCAAATTGTTTGTTCCCTTATTGCAGCGCTTTTATCTATTTATATAATTTTTAACATGTGGCTAGGACCAAAAGTCTATTCATGTTGAACATTTATGAATCTACCAAATTTGACCTTCATATATCAAGCATTATCTTAATGATAATTTATTGGAATAAATGAATAGGTTAAGTCACACTACAATACATTATGACAATTGGCTGAGAAAAGAATAATAGAATTTTGAAACATGGAAACCACTTCACTTGGCCATATATCTCAAAAGAAGAAGAGAGAATTAGCCATGATATTTGCAAGAGCAAAGAGAAGCGCAGGCCATGCCCCAACTTTGGTTGTGGAGTTTGGTATCGTTCCAAGTTTTGGTAAAACATTAACAGCAAATTTCATGCCTGCATTGCAGTCATTTCCAATGGTCGAGATAAAATATCGACGACCCGGTCGATCCAAGGAAATGAAAATGATTTTATTGAAAAAAAATCCTGGCTTGACACACCCGTCAAAATTTGCTTGAGATTCTGGCTGACCAATAGAGTGAGTCTCATTGGCTCTTGATTCAAATACTTCAAGAAAGAAAAAACCAAAAGACATACTTTTATTAGTACATGATTTAAACAAGTTGATAACTACTTTTTAAGTATTTAAAAAAGGGTAATAATTACTGAGTTTATCGCCAACGAAGAAAGGTCTACTGTTAGCCCAATCAGAGAAGAAGGTGGGAGTCGATGGTAGGTTCCAACCGAAATTGCCTCCGACCTTATGTTCGACGGCAACACTGACGTGTACGAGAGCTCCGAGGAAGAAGAAGAGGCAGGCAAAGGAACTCATTGATGTATTCATTTTATTTTATTTTTATTTTTTTGATGTATTTGTGTTTTGGATTAAGTTTTGAGAAGAAAAATGAAAGGAGTTTTGTTTATATAGAAGGTTATTTGGGTTGGATAATGTGGCAAATGGTAAGAGGAAACCAGAATTGCCAAATTTGAAGTCATTGGATATTCAAACTACAACTTCTGGCAGCCAACGCGTACTATGGTTGCTTTTGAAATGCATGTCCAAAACGTCATTGGATATAATTAAATATTTCTAATTTATTTTTCTAAAAAATATTTTTATATATTTTTTATATCTAAAAATCCCTAACTATAAATTAGTTAGAATATTAATAAATATTACTTTTTTTTTTTAATAGTTAAGGCAACAATAAGGGCTTTTTCTAAATATAGAAAAATAAACTAAAATATTTACAAGATATAACAAAATTTTAGAACTATCAATAATAGACGTTGATAGACTTCTATTAGTGTCTATCAATATCACTAAGAGAAATCTATCAGTATCTATCGACGTCTATAATTGATAGTTATAAAATTTTACTATATTTTATAAATATTTTTAACAGTTTTATCATTTGAAATAATTTTCCTAACAATAACATAAATATTTTATGGTAAATATCCTGGTTGAAATTTATTAAGTCTAAATAGTATAATTATATTCAATAATCAATTAAATTAATAGTAAGGATTAATTGACATTAAATTAGAGTTGCTTTCAAATATAGAAATTAATTAAACTATTCCCTTATAATTTTTTTGTGATAATTGTAATAAATTATTTAAATTTTATTCAAAACAATCCATACCAAATTATATAAAATACCCATAAACATTTTAAAAGAGTAGAAAAAATATTCTTGAATTTTTAAGAGTTTAAAAACTATTCTTAAACTTCAAAACAGTTAAAAAATATCTTTATCGTTAGTTTTGAATGAAAATTATTGTTTTGGATAAAAAATACCTTCAATTTTAAAAAGTTTCAAAAAATGTATTTAAACTTTAAAAATAGTTCAAAATATTCTTACGGTTAGTTTATTGAATAAAAATAATTAAAGATATTGAAACTTGTAAATATTTAAAATATTCTTTTGACATAAAGTATAAAGTTAAATAGATAATTTATAATTCAACTAGTAAAAAAAAGTAGTCATTATCTTATGTCCCATATTATTAAAACAATATATATTAATAGTTTGAAAACATATAGTGAGATATTGAATCGAAACATTCAAATATTTTCGTCAAACAAATTCAAATTCATTCTCTATTTAAAATTTTCACGTGTATAACATATTTCTTTTTCGTAATACATATGTATTGGGAAAATAAAATTTTTGGAGATGATTATAATAATTTATATCCCTTTTAACCCAAAAATGTCTCTCTTCACTATTCATTATCGTGTTAGAGAGATGTCATTGTGTCGGGATATCTTATCCATCTCTCTAGAAATATGTATATCGTTGGCCAATTTTACTATAGACGATGTTAAAATGTGATAAAAATGGGGTTTATGATTTATGGTTTAGTTTAGAGTTCTACGGTTTAGGGTTTATGGTTACTATGTTTTCTGTTCCGAATAACCACCAATTGGATCGATGGTTATTCTATTATGTGTAAGACCACGAGACTTTGTTCGTAATTGTGAAAATTTAGCTTTCATTGATTAAATTGATGCCTCGATCATATTGACTGCTTGTATGATTTCTATGTGTGATTTTTAGGATTCATGATTTTCTTGAAATATTATTTAATTTTAGTAGCATCAGAGTTGACTCATTTGTGTCTTTTCTATGATTTTTCCATAATTACATAGCTTGAATGATAGACTCTAAGATAATAGAAACAAAATTATTTTGGTTTAGCTATCTCGTCTGATGGATGTTATCTTAGTGTTCCTATATTACGTTTTTGCTTATTGTTGAGTTTATATGAAATGCTATGATGCCTAATTAAATTAGGTAACAAGAGTTGGTTGTAATGTTTTGTTATACTCAATAGATTTAAGGGAAATTATGTTGCCATATTAAAAAAGGTAGACCAAGTGCTTGGATGCTTAATTAGTTTTATTTGGTAAGCCTTGGATTAGGAGTACAATTGGATGACACAACCTTGAATTCAGAATCATGATTAGATTTATTTTCTAAAAAGAAGCTAATTTTATGCCTTTAATCTCGTTTTCTCACCATGTTTAATTCTCTTAGATATCAATTTTTGCATGAGTTCGAGCAAACCATACATTTCGAAATCTTGTACGCCATTCGGAGCAAACCATGCATTAGGAGCTAATATGAACACTCGGAGCTTTAAATGATACAAAAGATTAAAAATGCCCCCAAGAGCTAGCATAGTGACACCACACCTAACGCAATTTCCAGTAGGCACCAAAGTGCAACAACGTCACAGTGCTCTAGATATTGGTGAGAAGTTGGATTGGCACGCGCGTGTAGTGTCGTGGCGCTATGTCGATGTTGCAGTACTGCGCTACGGTAGAAGGCTAAGGAGTTCTCTAAAATTTCTTATTTCTCATCATCTTTTCTAGTTATTTTCCTTAGGTTGTATGTAAGTGCTCTCTTCTTTTACTCTTTCTTAGAAATACTAGGACTCTTATAGATCGAGTTTGAATTCAGGAATTCGAGATTAAGTTTAATTTGGAACATTTGAGTAAGAAATATATTTTGAAAATAAAAGAAATCAAATTGACGTATTGGAATAAGCATATATACTGAATATGGATTGTGGTTCCTCATCGAGACCCTCATATTTGGTTGTTCATAGTTCCAGGTAATAGATTCAAGGTATTCTAATAGGATATTTACATATTTGAATCCTAAGGATATGTTTATCTTATATTAAAATAAAGAAAGAATAAATTTATTTTTTTTAACATGTGGCTTGGACCAAAAGTCTATTCATTTTCAACATTTATGAATCACCAAATTTTACGTTCATATGTTAAGCATTATCTTACTGATCATTTATTGAAATATGCGAATATGTTAAGTCACATTACAATACATTATGACAATTGGCTAAGAAAATAATAATGGAATTTTGAAACACAGAAACCACTTGGCTTGGCCATATATCTCAAAAGAAGAAGAGGAAATTAGCCATGATAGTTGCAATAGCAAAGAGAAGCACAGGCCATGCCCCAACTTTGGCTATGGAGTTTGGTGTTTTCCCAGGTTTTGATAAAACATTAACATTAAATTTCATGATTGCATTCTAGTCATTTCCAATGGACGAGATAAAATATAACGACCTTGTCGATCAAAGGCAATGAAAATGATGTTATTTAAAAAAATCATGGCTTGACACACCCGTCAAAATCCGCTTGAGATTCTCGTTAACCAATAGAATGAGTTTCGTCAGCTCTTGATTCTAATACTGCAAGGAAAAAAAAAACCCAAAACACATGCTTTTGTTAGTACATAATAAATGAATAAAGTTGATAACGACCTTTTAAGTGTTTAAAAAAGTAATAATTACTGAGTTTATCGCCAACGAAGAAAGCTCTATTGCTAGTCCAATCAGAAAAGAAGGTGGGAGTCGATGGTAGGTTCCAGTCGAAATTGCCTATGATTTTTAAATAGTTAAGATAAAAAAAATAATAATTTATATTAAATTTCTTAGTTGAGATTTATTAAGTTTAAATAATATAATTATATTCCATAGTTGATTAAATTAATAATAAGGATTCATTGATATTAATTTATTATTGAAGTCTTTTTTTGGTTCATATCTAAGTACAAAAATCTCATCCGTATGAAGGTTTTAGAAAATTTTAATTGGATTTTAAAATTTTCGAGATAATAATATCCAATAATATTAATATTAATGTATGATTGAAAATACATAACGTGTTTAAAATGTAAAGAATTGTTATTGGAATTGGGATATTGAGCATATTTCTTTATGTTGGTACAATATTTACGCTTTCTAGGATTATCTCTATATACTATGGGTCATGGGATGGCTTTTTTGATCTCACAAAATAATAATATTTTTATCCACTTGTGTTTTTCGTTTTAAATTCATTGTTTTCTTCTTCAATTTCAGCACGACATTACATTCAATAAATTTCATGAAATGGTGTTGTAGTTTATATTATAAGGGTTTTGGGCTCCATCTGGCATTTCATTTGCAAGCATAAAAAATGATTGGAAAATTTTTTGGGTGGTTGAATGAATGGAATCAAGTCCAAAATAATAGCATATATACCATTAGGATAAAAAATTACAAAATAATAACATTTTTATCCAATTGTGTTTCTCGTCGATATACAAATATTACTAATATCTACATCATTTATATAGATGAAATTGATATCATTGGTACACAGATATCGTTATATCTATCTAAGTCATATCACCAATATCATTAATATCACTGATATCTATCTAAATTATATCATTAATATACAAATATCACTTATATCATTGATATTAGTTATACATGGATGTCGTTGATATCTCCTAAGTTATATCAATAATTCCACTAATATCATCTATCTTAAATACTAGGAATTACCAAATTCGAATGTTAAAATCTTAAATAAAGCTTCAATTTGAATTCTTATGTAACAATTAAAGACATAAGTGATAGTCAGTAGATTCTTCAATCAATTGATAATATCCTTTGAGTGACTAATATGTAAGTGTATCAGTGACTATCAATTTGAAACTCGTAATGCTACTTTTTTTAAAAAATATTTTTCCTGAAAAACAATTTAGATGAACAAGTTGGTGAAGATTCTAGCACTAAAGAAATATCTCCTGATTTAGAACAATTATAACCAGCAAAGAGTAAAAGAAATAAAATCAATAAAAATTCGAAGAAGACATTTACATAGAACATCTTGGAAGGTTTATAAAATAAGGCTGATGATAGATGATGAAGAGTTTGCCCAAATCAAACAAGGAATCCCACAAGGATTTGTACACAATCAAAAAAAATTGAGCTAGGATCATTCTTTGTCAATTATGATGATAGATGTTTAAGTTTGATTAAAACGAAGCCATGTTTTCATTATAACATACATTTTCAATATTTTTTTTCTTTTTTTTTTTGCCATGTCCATCGATCGACCATTTTCGAAAGGGAAACATTTGCCATTTTTCCGTCGATTTAAAATGATACCATCAGCCATTTCTAAATAGGTTCCTCCTTGTCTTAATTTTAGTGTAAATTGGCTCAAGATTGTTTTAATTATAAATGCCAAATATTTTAAACCATAAACGTAAATAAAAGTCATGGATCACCAAAAAGAGAAAAAAAAAAAACTCAACAATGGCTAATTGAAAGCACAAGGTCAAAAGATGTGTTAGGATCATCGTCTGCCAATTTTACAATGGGAATTTGGTGATAACCAAGACTGCCTTCAAATGTATTGGGTGTTTGTTATTGCAGTATGATTGGCTTATTTATTATTGAAAAAACTTGAACAATATATTTTTGTAACATGTTCCATGTCGTGGTAACTTTTTCTTGAAATTGGTTTCTTATAAGTTGTTATGTGTTGTACATATTTGCTGGGTGACTTTCTATCTTGTACATCATCATGCAAAATGTTGGAGCGTGGTCAAGGATATTGTAACGTGATAGACAAAAAATTTTACATAATATTTTTTCTTTATCTGTCAATATGAAAATTCATGCTATGTTGTAGCGGTTTTCATTTTAAGCGAGAAAGATAGAAGTTTGAGTTGAGAAGGAGTTTCACACTTAGGAGAGCCTAAGTGATCATTCTCAAAGTTAGGTTATTTGAGTGTCATTTTAATTTTTGTTTATTTACAGATAAGTACATCGTTATAATTGCTGATGTTCCTGGAAATACTGTAACATCATGAGTAATAGATTATGTCGTGTGTTAGATAACCTTTATATCAATTGGTACTTGATTGTTTGTAGTGCCAGATAACAGATTCAAGGCATTCTAACCTTGACTTCAATTCTCTCACAGATAACAGATGTACTAAATGCAACATAAATAACATTGTCAGGTGTACCCAAACTTCTTCTTCATGCCTCATGAAGGAAACTCGACATGAGGAGATCCTTAAACGGAAGCAGCTCGTCCAAATTTCATTAATTATCGAATATAAAATTTACAGTAAACATTCAAGAGATATGCATTTAACATTAAATTACAACATGCTTTAAACAAGAAACAAGTTCAAGAGAAATCACTTTTGAAGAACCGTTCTTCACGACTCCCTCGAACAATCACGGACGAAACTCCTTCCTCGCGAATGTCCTTCTTCTCACACGGATACTACCAATCGAGAACCTACTGTATTCTCTTTTGGGATTCAAAGACTCAAACAAGAGTTTTGGGTTTTGCTTGAGTCCTAGGATGAGAGAAAGAGACGGAGAGGATGAAAGGGAGTTTTTTTTTTCCAGGGAACTTTTCTCTGTAAAAACGTTGGATGCTTGAAGAGAATGATTCTCTCTCAACCCACTTGAAACCCACGTTAGTTATTAAAGAGAATAATGGGGAGGGAATTATAACTACTTCCCTTTTATTAATTTCAAATAAATTAATAAAATAAAATATATAATAATTACTTTATTATATATACACTATATGTTATATCAAATATAACATATAGCCTATAGTTTTATATTGCATCAAATACAACATAAACTATAGATGTTATTCTCTTTTAACTATACGTGACATTTAATATAAATCACATTTATATTAAATCCATTTATATGAATCTCATCCATATAAATGATATTTGGATCATATCCAAATATTTTATTCCTCTCAATATAAATCATATTTATATTTAGTTACATGAATCTCATTCATATAATTGGTATTTGAATCATAAATTACTCTCATAATGTATCAAATAAATTATAATTAATTATATCATATATAATTAATTCCCTAAATTAATTTGAACACTTCAAATTAATCCAATAGTGTGTTGCTATAAAAACATTTGATAGCTTTTTTTGAATAAAGCTATAATATGTTTACATAGCTAAAATAGTATGTTATTTTTAACATATAATAAACCATTTTCCAATGCTATAATATATTATTTATAGCAATAATTATATGCCATAAAAATGTTATTTAATCTTTTATAGTACTATTATTATTGTAATGTCCTTTTTTAATACTGTAATATATTATTTATAGTTATAATTATATGCATAAAAATGTTATTTAATCTTTTATTTTACTATTATTATTGTAATAACCTTTTGATAGAATTTCTCTTTTGCTATATAAAAATTTATATAGCTTTTACTTAGGGCTATAAAATATATAACTTTTTGTCTCAACAATAATTTTTAAATTAATTATATTTTGATAAATTTTATTCAAGTACTCGTCTTTAATTGAAATTCAAACACAAGAAATACTTCATAACAAACTAAATGCCATAACTTCCAATCGTAATCCATTAACATTACAAAATTAAGTATTCAATAATTTCCTGGAATAAAGTATGTCATCCAAACTATACAAGCTAAGATAAAGTACACTAGCTCTCAAAATGCACAATTCATAAAGTGCCCAAGATTATATTACCAGTGTAGTTGATTTGTCATTATTGATTCTTTCTTTCTTTGGTAAGGTATTCATTTCATCCATCTACATGAATATATAAAATATATATATCGATATATGATTTTGTGGATACTAATAATAGTGAATTGAGCAAATCAAGAAAAACTTTAAGAAATGTAGATAAATAAGTTTAGAAAATAACATACTAATAATCTATTTTTCACCCCATCCCCTTGAAAAAAAAAATACACAACTCAATCAAATCGTTCTTCAACAAAAATACACAAACTCTATAGCAAAATATCCCAATAAAGATCGTTCATAACTTGTAGAAATACAAGTTATTATACCCTTTTACTTAGAATAATGAGGGTAGATAAGCAAAATATGCATTGATTACACTAAGAATTCATGTCAAATAATATACTTGCACTAAAGTACACTAAAAATCCCTACTGACCGCATATCATGAGTTAGATTACGCCAAAGTGTATATTGTACAGTTCATCGTAGGATTTGTCCGCATTCTCGAGCTTCTACCCAATGAACAAATATTTGATCGCATGTCTTGGGATCTATGATCCTGTGATAGCGGATCTTCTGCCATAAACTTTATAATAGTAGTGTTGACTTTTTCACCTACCACGTAAAAGATGACAATTCATTAGAGCAGGATTCCCAATGATTGTTAGCACATGGCTCTATAGATAGAGCCTTGACACATATGAAGAAAAGGTTCCAAAGGTTTAGGAGTGGAGATTTTATCGAGAACATCCTTAGGCACGATACTCGCACCATAAGAAAAGAGTGAAATAGAGAGCATTTATGAGAACTTCCACTTCCAAACTTCACCCCAACTTATCACCAGAGCTTCACTAGAGCAAGAGCTTGAGAAGGCCTTCTCCATTCCTTACTACCATTCTGTCACCAGTAGCCATAACATTACATCTGCTCGAAGCAAGAAATTATTGATAACTCCCTTTTCCTTTACTCTCTTCTTGTTTTTTTACTATTGTATTACATTTGTGACTATGAGAGATTATTCGCTTTTGTAAACAACAACCTTTCTATCTATATATCATCATGTCTACTTTCATTATCTCCTCTCTCTTTACTATCATTTTTTCATTTACCATGAGTAACTAATCTCAACGAGGTAAGAGGGAGTTATATATCATCATGTCTACTTTCTTTATCTTCTTTTTCTTTACTATCGTCTTTAAATGCTTGCCTATGATCACTCATTGAGTCAAGTAGCTATAACTAACTACCTAAGAGGGTAAGTAGTTGTGGATCTCACTAAAAGAAATAAGAAGTGTTTCTAGAGATAGAAATAACCTCATGCTCAATGCAACATCATTCATGCGTCATAGAGATGTAACAAATGTGGCTGGCTGCCGAGAGGTGTACGATGAACGAATACTGATTATTCTTGAAGCTAAACATAGGAACTAGGTATAGGCTTCCCTCCAAACCTTGCTTCTCCATATATTTTTTACACACGTTAAAATTGTTGTTTATTTAAATTTCTTAGAATTAAACTCTAAGTGTTCATTGCTTGTTTAGATAATTTCATTGCAAAGTTTCTTTATCGCATGATTTTTTAATCTATTACAATTACTTTAGTCATTTCCTTATACACGTTACTTTCCATACATTTGTAGTTACAAATCCCTAAGTTCGACCTCGACTCACGATGAGAAACTTGTAGTTTGTATATACTTGGCACACTATAAGAAAACTTGTGATCAATGCATGATTAACCACAAGTTGGCACATAGTAAGTTCAGCGCATAGTCATTCTAGCATAGTTCCTATTAACCGCATCGAATGCAAAAATCCTAACAAAGTAAATCTTATAAAATCTTTCAACCCCCCAAAAAAATGAATAATATAGTAGAATTCAATTGAGTCGTTCTTCAACAAAAAAAAAAAATACACATATTTTATAAGTCAAATATTAAAACAAAGTAAAGTCGAACGTTTTCATCCCCTTTGGGAAAAAGAACATAGTATAATTCAGTCAAGTTGTTCTTCAACAAAAATACACAAACTCTACAAGAAAAATATCCCAATAAAGACCATAACAAAGTCATTTACTATAAAATTTGTCCATGCAAAAAAATGAACATAGTATAAAAGTTTTTCCACCAGTACTTTCTTTAATTCTTCAATAACATAAAATATTTTCAATCCTGACAAAATTTCAATTGAACAATTTTAAAATATGTACATGTAAAAGCTCCAGTTTGATAAAATCTCCTCTCCTAAGGCTAATTAAAGAGTGTTCACATAGTATCAAAAGAAAGAAGCTATAAGAAAACCCAGAAGAAGGGTTGGCTCCCGAATACAAGAATCTCCTTTCCTAATAAAGCTAATGGAAGACTCAACAATCAAGGCTAAAAAAGCAACAAAAACACATAGAAAGAAAAAACATAATTGAAAAAAGGGAGAATAGTATCCATTGAATATTTCATCTTAAAGTAAGAGATTATGATTGAGGAAATAAAGAGCAAAAAGATTGAAAGGCTCTCTTTTGTGAGTTTATTTTTTTTTCGAGGATTATATGTTTTTAATTTCTTATCTAAAAATGAATAGAGAGATCCCCTAACCATTTGTCCTTCCAAAACTTAGCATTCAAACAAATGTTTAAGATCTTACATCCCAATACCCCGTACAAGTGCTAAAATGTCATCTCCCTTTCTTTGTCCATGCTTATGTTGTTGGGATTGGTGTCCTAATTCTCTTGGAGTCTCGTTGTTTTATAAAGATACACATTGTTCAATAAATAAAATATGTGTTATTTAATTCTAGCATTTACTCATATCCAATAAACAAAGCTTCTTGGTTATCTTATGTGAACTTAAGCATGTATATGTGATATACAATTGGATCATGCCTTAAGTGATAACCTAAATAGATCTATAGTATAAGGATTAAGATGGGATACCTCATCCTGGTGACACTACGGATACGACCCGCTTTGTAGAGGTTTACAAGTGTTGTAAACTACTACAGATGGTTGATCCTAACCATTCATGTGGAGACGTGGAGCGGGGGTATCCTGTACAAATAGTTTGTATAAGACCTAGACCACGAGATGATTAGACTCTATATATAACGTTATTGATACTAGAGACTTGCATCTCACCTAAACGACCATAGGTGACACGACCTAAATCCTGAGTATTTTGGGAACTTCTGTCTTTGAGGGTGGTTCTTTGATTAGTATGGGTGAGAATGGCCAGATTACCAACTCAACATGCCTAACTTTTTGGAATTTGTCTGATCTGAGAGCTGGGAATTCAATCCACAATATGGAATTCACTCCTTTCCCGAAGCAAGGATAAGTAGAGAGATTGCTCCCTTAGGGGCTGATTCCGAAGCTTGAACATAGTGACCATAGCTTCTCTTTGAAAGAGAAAAATCAGTCGTAGTAGAACTATGACTTATGTTCATTAGAGGGATCAGTGGTACTTAAGGAGACAAATGTAACTAAATGCATAACGGTTATTGGCCCAGCTGTACTTACGAGCGATCTGTGAAGGGTTGTCGCACTATTGATTGGTTAAGATGGACACATAATATATCTGTGGTAAGAAGAGTTCAGTTATCGGTCTTTAATGGAGTGCCTAGCAGTTAACGGATGGTGGATCCGTGACTAAAGAGTTTAGTCAGTTATTCATGTACCATTGGAGCTTCGAGCTACAGGTCTATGAGGTCCCCTTGGTAGCTCAATGAATTCAGTTGAGGATCAGTTCTTGGTGTTGATTTGAAATGTTCAAATTGACAAGAGGTATTTTGATTATATATGATATAATCGGTATGATGTATGAGATACATCTAGTGAAAGATTGATGTAAATGAGATTTACATTAAGTACCATGGAATAGAAAAACAACTATGGTTTATATGTTTCATTAGATGAAATATTAAAACTATAGGTTATAAATATAGTATGATAAGTTGGTTATCATCTTTTTCTTTAAATAACCAAGTGTGTGGGTGGTTATTAGAATCATGGTAACCGTGAGTTTAAAAGGAAAATGGTTTTCCTATTTTGAAAAAAAGAGTTTTACAAAAGATTGAAAAGGTTTTTGAGTTTTCTCTCTCGAGCAAAGAAACTCACATAATTGTCAAGTAAATACGGATTTACTAAACGATGGTTGGGCGAGCTAAACGATCGTGCAGTATTTACTAAACGATTGCATAACTATGCTAGACGATCGTTTGCCCTAAGTAAATGATCGTGTAGTGTCTGTAAGTAACAGATCAAGCCAAACGATGAGCTAAAATCATATAGCTTTTTCTAGATGATCGCTTAACTTTATCTAAACGATTGGGCATTGACCTATACAATAGGTCTCAACCATCTCCTATTTGCCCAATCGTGTATGCGATCGGTGTTTTCTCCTCCGTCTGCCTTATACCATGTCCGAACAGAGCCCACCCTCTGGATTCTCACACCGAGAATACTAAGGTAGCCTTGTTGGTGGTGTCAGACTCAACTCGACACCGTCGAGGTTTTCTGGAGGCCGTTCATGGTGTTGTGGAGGTCATTCGTGTTGCAAAGGAGAATCGTGGCCGAGGATATCGTTGAAGACGAGTGCGAAGAGTTCGTGCTGTGTCGCGGTCTTGTAGATCGAGCGTTCGAGGTTGCTGTTGGTCGAGCATTCGTGAACAAGGAGCGTGGAGACAAGACAACAAATGTTCATAGACTTCTTCCCTGTTCATTTGTTGTGCATGTTGTAATATCTGCATTTTAATTGTATAACCGCTTGTTTGAAGTCGATTGTAAATGTATTGTTTCTTCATGATTGTAATTTGGAATTATCTTGTATCGCTGCTCATGAAAATCTCATATCCGATTTCCTTCAATTGGTATTAGAGCCAGATTCTCTGATATTCTAAATTACAGATCTGAATTGAACGCATTTTTCAGTCGCAGTGGGTTTCTGCATTTGTGGTTAACTGTTTTCTGCATTTGTGGATGAATTTGATGAACGTTTCAGTTAAATTGCGTTTTTGTTAAAGCTTTTGGTATTACAAAGTGTTAATTGTACGAGACCCTGTGTTTTTGGGCGAAATTAACAATGCAATCGAGTCTGTAATTCAAAATGTATGAGTTCGTCAAGTTGTTCATGATGAAGCTTCGGCACATGGCGATGCAGTTCTCAATGAAGAAGAAGACCAAGCGTTGGTCGGATCATGTAGCCTCACGTAAACGATCATGGGATTTTTCTAAGTGATCTTTTAGTAGTTTTGTCTAGATGATCGTGTAGTATTTTCTAATCGATCATTTAGCTAATGCTAAGCAATGGGGTAAATTTTTTACCATATCACGTAGCATTGGTTGCACGATCGTGTAGGCACTAGAGGTAGACGATCATAGTGGGAGCATGCGATACTTGTCGTTTAGTGGATGGTTCATACTAGACGATCGTGTAGTTAGCAAGCTTCATCGCTTAGTTGCTATCTATGCGATCGTGCGTACGTGATACGGAGGCGCTAGATAAGCGATCACTTAGGCGATGGTGCTTCGTGGCATCGTAGTCGCTTAGACGATTGCGGAAGGCGGGCGTTGTGCGGAGCGCACTAAGCGATCGTGTACTTCAGGCTTTATCGCTTTGTAAAGGTACACGATCGTTTAGTAATAGCTAAACGATTGTTTGGATTTTTCTGAACGATCGTGTAGTAAATGCTAAACGATTGTTTAGCTCTGGGAGCCCTGGTAAGCGATAGAGCAAAGTGTTTGTTTTATCGTGTAGACAATCATGGGGTGTTTAGTACACGATGGTTGGTGAAGCGATGCTTTGTCGAGCGATTCAAGACCCGGATCACCTGTTTGAACCGGAGACTCCTTGTCTTTGTAATAGTTAGCTTCCTTTTGTGTTTTTAAGGCAATTTTACACGATTCATCAACTTTGGTTGCTTATACATGTGATGTATGGTACTTATATGCCAAAGTATTTTTCATATAGCTAAAAACCCACCTTAGGTTGTGCAATTATTCATGCATCATGTATTATAAATGTTATAATCGAGCATGAAGAATTTACTTGAAAGTATGAGCATGCATCATGAGATATAAGAGTTATATTTTGCATACATTGAGCATTATCATGCATCATCCTTTTCTTATAAATGTTATAGTCTAAAGGTGAATGGAAGCATGCTTTGCTTGTTTCATTGTCGTTGTGTGTAAATGTTATATAAAAGAAGTAGCAATGAATGGACTATGCATTGAGCATGACACTTAGGTTGTTTATAATCATTAAGAATGACTGAAAAAGTGGAAACAAGACCGAATATAATTTGATCGTCATGAGAAAATCCAAAATCTTTGTAGATAGAACCAATCATTGACTTGTATGTGTTAGCTTAGCATTGTGGTTGTTTCCATTTATAAGTGTTATAAAGGAAATTAGACCTAAAATCAATAATTCAAAGTTGCATGCGAACTTAGGATGAACTCAAGTTTTTAAAAGGGTTTTAAAATTGGGTTGAGATAGACCTAAGTTCAAGTGGTTCTAAAGAGTTTAGTAACCTAGATTAATCTTTTAAAATCTGTTTAATAGGATTAAATTGATTGGAATAAAAGATTAAATTTGTTGTAAACCTATTTATAAGGGATCTTTTGTCTAAAGCGGGTTCTGGCTAGGCTGGGGTTCTTAAGTTGACGGAAATGTAACACCCCCTATCGAGAAACCTACTTGGAAAGGTGAATTAGATAGATTTTCAACAAGCATGCAACGTTTTGGTCAAAGATTCTGTTAAAGAGTTTAATGGATGATGATCGAAAAGTTGTTCAACTATCCAAGGTAAATGTTACTCTTGGGAAAACCTAAAAGTCACTTAGTTAAAATCCTTAGCCATGTTTTTTCTAAGTAAGCTAAACCCTAGGTTATAAAATACTCAGTGGGAGGAAGAGGTGTATCAGATATGTCTATGATTCCACTCACGTTTCTCCCTGTATGTTCACATTGTGAGATTCATGCTTGGCTTCGTGGTGTCTAGGATGCATCCCCTTTCGGATGGTGTTTGCATGAATCAATATCAAGGTGGACGGAGAGAGTATTTATAGTAAGTGGGTAAAGGGTGTCTGTCAACACGTCCTATGATCTCTGTCATTGGTTCACAGCGTGAGACCATTCTGTACGCCCTCGTGTCACCTTCGGAGCGTCACCCTTCGAATGGGTTTTGTGCAGTTGCTCAATATCAAGGTGAACTCCAGAAATGGATATGGTCGCTTTAGGTTTTACCCCAATCGGGTTTTTCCCTTCGGTTTGACCTTTTGGGACGGACCTCTAAGGCTTAAAATGGCGGGTCACACTTAGAGAGATTGTTAAGTAAGTTAATGATCTCTTGGCCAAATCAATGATGGCTAGTCGTTATAGGAACAAAATTTGTTCTGGTATTAATGACTGGTTGAGAACTTCTCAATTCAGAGGACGGATAATAGACGTCTCTTCGACGGCTTTTATCCTAAACCTTTGAAGCGTCATTGCAAAACTAGATGTCACACGGTGTTCATGTTAGTTTTGCTAGAACCTTATTAGATGTTGTTTTATTTTACAACGGGTATTTTCTTAAAACCTAACGTAGGTCAATGTGTTTTTCTTTTCAGCAACTCGTTAGTATTTTCGTTTAAAGCTTTTAAAAATAACGGATTATTTATAGTGGAAAGAATCATGTGAAATGAATTTCGTGGCAAACGACCTCCATCCCATTACTCTCCAAAAGAGAAGACAAGACAGTAAATGTGATTTATTGCTCTTGGAGACGTGTTTGGTAGAGAATGATAATTCTGCTTGATCCTCGATTCAGGTGCTACCAATCATGTCAGTTCCTCTTACCAAGGATTCAGTTCCTAGCAAACGTTGCCACAGGGAGAGATGACTTTTCGACTTAGTACTGGTGAGGTTGTTTCAGCTGTTGGTGTAGGCAGATTGAAGTTATTTGTTGACAAGAAACGTTATCTGTTACTAGATAATGTTTTTGTAGTTCCTCATATTAAGAGGAACTTAGTCTTGGTTTCTTGTCTCATTGAACAAGGCTACACCATCTTTTTTTTCTAAGAATAAAGTGCTTATTTTCAAGAATGGAATGGATATTGGTTATGGTTCAATGGAAAATAACTTATATGTACTAAGGCCATTAGTCATAAAAGCCTTGTTTAACACTGAAATGTTCAATACCACAACAACAGCTAAAAGACCAAAGGTTTCTCCAAAGAAAAATGCCCATCTTTGACATCTTAGGTTAGGTCACATCAACCTCAATAGGATTGAGAAGTTGGTGTAAAGTGGACTTCTAAAGAGTTTAGAAGAAAACTTCTTGTCGATATGTGAATCATGCCTCGAAGGCAAGATGACAAAATGACCTTTTACTGGAAAAGGTTACAAGGCCAAGGAAGCCTTGGAGCTTGTACATTCAGACCTTTGTGGTCCGATGAATGATAGAGCTCGAGGTAGGCATGAATATTTCATCTCTTTCATAGATGAGTATTCAAGGTTTGTGTATCTCTTCCTAATGAAACGTAAGTCTGAAGCCCTTAATAAGCTCAAGGAGTGTAAGACTGAAGTTGAAAACTTGTTAGGTAAGAAGATAAAAACAATACGATCTGATCGTGGTGGAGAGTATATGAACCTCAGTTTCTAGAACTATATGATAGAACATGGGATTGCGTCCCAACTCTCGGCCCCTGGTACACCTCAGCAGAATGGTGTATCTCAAAGGACAAACAGGACCTTGTTGAACATGGTTCGGTCTATGATGATTTATGCTCATCTTCCAAACTCATTTTGGGGTTATGAAGTGCAGATTGCATGTTATATCCTAAACAACGTTCCCTCGAAAAGTGTTTCTAAAACACCTTTTGAGTTATAGAGAGATCATAAAGGTAGTTTACGACACTTCAGGATTTGGGGTTGTCTAGCACATGTGCTAGTGACTAACCCAAAAAAGTTGGAACCGTGTTCGAAGGTTTGCTCTTTGTAGGCTACCCTAAGGAAACGAGAGGAGGATACTTCTATGATCCGAGTGAGAACAAAGTGTTTGTTTCCACTAATGCTATCTTCTTGGAAGAAGATCACATGAGGGTTCATAAGCCACGAAGTAAGCTCATTTTACGTGAGATCTCTAGTGAGACGGAGACTACTAGGGGTTCAACAACAGTTGTTGAACAGGCCGACAGATCAACAAGAGTTGTTGAGGTTGGAACGTCTAGTCAAGTAGCTCAAAAGTTGAGACTACATCGACGTAGTGGGAGGGTTATGAACCCACGAGATCGCTATATGGGTTTTACTGAAACCCAAAACGTCATTACGAATGATGGGGTCGAGGATCCATTGTCTTTTAAGAAAGCAATAAAGGATATGACAAAGATGAATGGGTTAAGGCCATGAACTAGGAACTGGAGTCTATGTACTTCAATAATGTCTGGGAGTTTGTTGATCCACCTGATGGGGTAAGACCTATTGGGTGTAAGTGGATCTATAAGCGAAAGAGAGGTGTAGATAGGAAGGTGCGAAAATTTAAGGCTAGGCTCATGACAAAGAGTTATACCCAGGTTAAGGGAGTTGACAATGAGGAAACTTTCTCACCTGTTGTCATGTTGAAGTCTATCAGGATTCTCCTATCCATTGCCACATTTTATGATTATGAAATATGACAAATGGACGTCAAGACTGCTTTTCTGAATGGTAATCTTGAGGAGACCATCTATATGACTCAACCAGTGGGGTTCATAGTTCTAGATCAAGAGCAAAGAGTTTTCAAGCTTAATAGGTCCATTTATGGGCTGAAACAAGCATCTAGATCTTGGAACATTAGATTTGACATTGCTGTCAAGTTGTTTGGCTTTGACTAGAATATTGATGAGCTTTGTGTTTACAAGAAAATCATCAACAGCTCAGTAGCTTTCTTGGTACTGTATGTGGATGATATCCTACTCATTGGGAATGGTGTAGGTTATCTGACTAACATTACGAATTGGCTAGCTGCCCAGATCCAGATGAAAGATTTGGGTGAGGTACAGTATGTTCTCGAGATCCAGATTATTTGGGATCGCAAGAACAAATTAGCCCTCTCTCAATCATCGTACATTGATCAAATGTTGATCAGGTATAGGATGCAGGATTCCTAGAGGGGTTTGTTACCCTTCAAGCATAGAATCGTTCTGTCTAAAGATCAATTTCCTATGACACCTTAAGAGGTTGAGAAGATAAGAAGGATTCCCTATGCTTCTGCTGTAGGAAGCTTTATGTATGCAATATTGTGTACCAGACCCGACATTTTCTATGCAGTAGGGATTGTTAGTCGGTATCAGCCCAATCCAGGATTTGATCACTGGACGACGGTCAAGACGATCCTTAAGTATCTTCAGAGAATGAGGGAATACATGCTTATATATGGAGATAAGGATTTGATCCTTACAGGATACACGAACTCTGACTTTCAGACCGATCGAGATTCTCGCAAATCGACATCTAGGTCAGTGTTTACTCTGAATGGAGGGGCTGTAGTTTGGCAAAGCATCAAGCAAGGATGCATCGCCGACTCCACTATGGAAGCCGAATACGTAGCGGCTTGTGAAGCAGTTAAAGAGGCTGTTTAACTGAAGAAGTTCCTTTTAGACTTGGAAGTTGTTCCAAATATGGATTTGCCAATCACACTGTATTGTGATAATAGCAGGACTGTGGCAAATTCGAAGGAGCCTCGGGGTCATCGTCAAGGTAAGCACATAGAATGAAAATATCACCTGATCAGGGAGATTGTGCATCGTGGTGATGTGATAGACACGAAGATCGCATCGGAGTACAACGTTGCTGATCCCTTTACAAAGGCCTTCACGGCTAAAATGTTCGAGGGTCACCTGGAGAGTCTGGGTCTGCAGGACATGCGGTATCTTGTCTAGGGCAAGTGGGGGATAATACTGAGGTATGCCCTAGTTTATTGTATATTGAGCATTTTTATATTGTATTGTACATTATTCTCCCAAGTCATTAGGACAAGTGGGAGTTTGTTGGGAATGGTGTCCTAATTCTCCCGAAGTCTCGTTGTTTTGTAAAGATACACATTGTTCAATGAATAAAATAAGTGTTATTTAATTCTGGCATTTACTCATATCCAATAAACAAAGCTCCTTGGTTATCTTATATGAACTTAAGCATGTATATGTGATATACAAGTGGATCATGCTTCAAGTGATAACCTAAATAGGTCTGTAGTATAAGCATTAAAGTAGGATACCTGATCCTGGTGACAGGTATTTGCAAGTGTTGTAAACTACTACAGATGGTCGATCCTAACCATTCATGTAGAGACATGGAGCAGAGGTGTCCTATACAAAGAGTTTGTATAAGACCTGGACCACGAGATGATTAGACTCTAACGTCGTTGATACTAGAGACTTTCATATCACCTAAACGACCATAGGTGACACGACCTCAATCCTGAGTGTTTTGGGAACTTCTGCCTTTGAGGGTGGTTCTTTGATTAGTATGGGTGAGAGTGACCAGATTGCCAACACAACATGCCTACCTTTTTGGGGACTTGCCTGATCTGGGAGCTGGGAACTCAATCCACAATATGGAATTCACTCCTTTCCCAAGCAAGGATAGGTAGAGAGATGGCTCCCTTAAGAGTTGATTCCGGGGCTTGAATATAGTGGCCACAGGTTCTTTTTGGAAGAGAAAACTCAGTCATAGTAGGACTATGACTTATGTTCATTAGAGGGATCAGTGGTACATAAAGAGACAAATGTAGCTACATGGACATAACGATTATTGGCCCAGCTATACTTACGAGCGATCTGTGAAGGGTTGTCGCACTATTGATTGGTTAAGATGGACACATAATATATCTGTGGTAAGAAGAGTTCAGCTGTCGGTCTTTGGTGGAGTGCCTGACAGTTAACGGATGGTGAATCCCGTGACTACAGAATTTAGTCAGTTATTCACGTAATGTTGGAGCTTCGAGCAACAAGTCCATGAGATCCCCTTGGTAGTTTAATGGATTTAGTTGAGGATCAGTTCTTGGGGTTGCTTTGAAATGTTCAAATTAACAAGAGGTATTTTGATTATATATGATATAATCGGTATGATGTATGAGATACATCTAGTGGAGGATTGATGTAAATGAGATTTACATTAAGTACCATAGAATAGAAAAAAGAACTATGGTTTATATGTTTCATGATATGAAATATTAAAACTATAGGTTATAAATATAGTATCATAAGTTGGTTATCATTTATATTTATAATAATATTAATTATTGGATAATTAATTCTTTTTCTTTAAATAACCAAGTGAGTGGGTGGTTATTGGAATCATGGTAACCGTGAGTTTAAAAGGAAAATGGTTTTCCTAGTTTGAAAAAAAGTGTTTTACAAAAGATTGAAAAGGTTTTTGAGTTTTCTCTCTAGGGCAAAGAAAATCACGGAGTCGTCAAGTAAATACGAATTTACTAAATGATGGTTGGGCGAGCTAAATGATCGTGCAGTGGTGAGCTAAACAATCGTGTAGTATTTACTAAACGATCGCATAGTTATGCTAGACGATCGCTTGCCCTAAGTAAACGATCGTGTAGTGTCTTTAGGCCACAGACCAAGCTAAGTGATGAGCTAAACGATCGCTTAGGTTTATATAAATGATTGAGCATCGACCTATACGATAGGTCTCCGCCATCTCCCACTTGCCTAGTCATGTACACGATTGGTGTTTCCTCCTCCGTCTGCCTCATACCAAGTCCGAACAGAGCCCACCCTCTTGATTCAGACACCGAGAATACCAAGGTAGCCTTGTTGGTGGTGTCAGACTCAACTTGACACCATTGAGGTTTTCTGGAGGTTGTTCATGGTACTGTGGAGGTCGTTCGTGTTGTGGAGGATAATCGTGATCGAGGAGATCATTGAGGATGAGTGCAAAGAGTTCGTGCTGTGTTGTGGTCATGTAGATCGAGCATTCGAGGTTGCTGTTGTTCAAACGTTCGCGAGTAAGGAGCATGGAGACGAGGCGACAAATGTTCGTAAAATTCTTCCTTATTCATTTGTTGTTCATGCTGTAATTTCTGCATTTTAATGTATAACTGCTTGTTTGAAGTCGATTGTAAATACATTGTTTATTGATGATTGCAATTTGGAATTATCTTGTTCCACTGCTCATGAAAATCTCAGATCCGATTTCCTTCATATGTAGGATCATAAATCACAATCCTAAATAAGAAGCAATATCACTATAATAAACTTAGTAACCAAATGTGACTTACTTTTAGATAAGTTGAACTTTGTTTAGTGTCCTCTAATACATGACCATATTCTACAAGGATGAAATAGAAACAGACCTGAATCCAACCAATACAAGTTTATTGGATGAATGGAATGCTTTACCATTAAGAGATGAAAGAACCAACTCAATTAGCATAATAACACCATACCGTAACTGTAGAGTACGATCTATTTAATGAAAAAATACGACTGAAAGTGATGCATAGGAATAAGTAAAAGATCCAGAAAAATATCAACTAAATCTCATTTGCTTTGTAGCTACTACTGCTTAAACAATGCAAAAAATCAAATAAAAAAACCAGGCAAATATCCATGAGCTTCACTACGAAAGTAATAGAAATATCAAGATGACTTGTGTCTATATCATAAATCAGATTAAATTAATAAGCAATTGAGCAAGAAACAACACGAGATCTTAGTTACCTTTAGGAAGAAAAGACAATGAATGAAACACTTTAATCCAATCATAAAATTGTCAAAAAATAGTTCATTTTCTGAAACCAATCCTAAAGAATTCAATGAACTAACTTCACATTCCACATTCTGTATTATGAAATTTCACAAGAGGTCTCACGTGCAATTGATCAAATAAGTTGCCATAAAGAGTTAACAACTATTAAAATTTAATATAAGGGCATTTCGTTCTCTTAAGCATTAAATTTCATGTGAGTATGACCATTCTTTTTCAAAAACAGTCTCCAAGTGAATCAAAATGTCAAATGAAATCTCCTTCTAATTCTAAGAGATTAAAGTGGGAGAGACAAGAGAATATCAATATGAAACCACTATTTAAGAGGTCAAATGCAAGGAGCCACGATATAAATAAAAGAAATATTTAAATAATCATGTGCATTGTAACATCTGATCCTTCACATGATTCCTTAAGTGGAGAGAAGAGCTCGAAGTTCAGGCTTTGAACGGGAAAAGTTTAACTCAATACCCTTGATTCAGTTTGCAAACCTTTTTTCTTGATCTTGGGCTATGAATCCATCAAGTTGCATCATATAAATGGTCTCCTCAAGATTACCATTCAGAAAGGCAGTCTTGATATCCATTTGCCATATCTCATATTCATTATATGTGGCAATGGGCAGGAGGATGCAGATAGACTTCAACATGGCAACAGACAAGAAAGTCTCCTCATAGTTGACTCCCTCCATCTAGGTATAACCCTTTGCCACAAGTCTAGTCTTGAAGGTTTGCATCTTCCCATCGGCACTCTGTTTTCTCTTGTAGATCCAGTTGCTATAGGTTTTACCCCATCAGGTTGATCTACAAGATCCCATACTGAGTTGAAGTATATCGACTCCATCTTGAGATCCATGACTTTGACCCATTCATCCCGATCAACATCCTTCATTGCCTTCTAATAAGACAACGGATCCTCAAATTTGCCATCGGCTACCATAGCCAGGATTTTTGTGAAACCCATATAGCGAACAGGTGGGTTCACAACCCTCCCACTACATCGAGGTTTCCTCAACTTTTGAGGTGGAACTGACCTACCAGATGAACTACCATCAACAACTCTTGCTGATTGAGTAGGCCCTTCAACAACTCTTGTTGAAGTTTCAGTAGTTTCGTTGGAAAGTTCACGTAACACGATCTTACTATGTGGACTGTGCTCCCTCATATGATCCTACTCAAGGAAGGTAGCATTCGTAGACACAAACACTTTGTTTTCCTTAGGATCATAAAAGTAACCCCCTCGTGTACCTTTGAGGTAGCCTACAAAGAAGCACAACCTCGAACATGGTTCCAATTTCATTGGATTAGCCTCAAGCATATATGTTGGGCAACCTCATATGCAGAAGTGACGCAGACTAGCTTTACGCCCATTTCACAACTCCATAAGTGTTCTCGCAACACTTTTGGAAGGAACACAGTTAAGGAAATAAATTGCAGTCTCCACTGCAAAACCCCAAAACGAGTTCGATAAGGAAGCGTAACACATCATCGATCGAACCATGTCCAACAAGGTTCTGTTTCCTCTTTCTGCTACACCATTCTGCTAAGGTGTACCTGACGCTGAGAGTTGGTAAACGATTCCATGTTCTATCATATAGTTCTGGAACTCCAAATCCAAAACCTCTCTATCTCGATCCGATCGAAGTGTTTTAACCCGTCTATCCAATGCATTTTCAATTTCAGCCTTGAACTCTATGAACTTTTCAAAAGATTCAGATTTTTGTTACATGAAATAAACATACCCATACCTAAAGTAATCATCAGTAAATGTGACGAAATACTCATAGCCTCCCCTGTCTCGCACATTTATCAGACCATAAAGGTCAGAATGTACTAACTTAAGAGGCTCTTTGGCTTGATAACCTTTTCTAGTAAAAGGCCTTTTAGTCATTTTGCCTTCAAGGCAAGATTCGCACACCGGTAAAGAATTTTCCTCTAACTCGCTTATAAGTCCATTCTTCACCAACCTCTCAATACTATTGATATTGATGTGCCCTAATCGAAGATGCCAAAGTTGGGCATTTTCCTTAGAAGAAACCTTTTGACGTTTATTTTGAGCTACGACAGGTTTAAACATCTCTATGTTATGAAGGGAACTTGTTGCTAACGACCTTAACACATACAAGTTGTTTTCCAATTTTTCTGAACAAATCTCAACATCATCTTTATGAATAAACACTTTATTCAATTCAAAATGTAGAGTATAATTACAGTGTATCGACACTTTACAGAAATGAAGCTCCTTTTATCTGGGGAACTACATAAACATCATTCAAAATGATAAACTTCTTTTGTAAAGTCAACTGGAGTCCTCCCATTGTCACAGCTGAGACGACGTGCCCGATGCCTACTCTCATCGTCATTTCTCTAGCCTCCAACTGCCGCCAGGATCTAATCCCCTGAAAAGAAGAACAAACATGATTAGTGGCCCCAGATTCAATAATCCAGGCAAAATCATCATTCTGCACTAAACAAGTTTCCAAAACTAGTAAATCATATTTACCTTGTTTTGCCTTGGCCTTAGCCTTCTTCTTCTCCTTTATCCAGCAAGGACGGTTCCACTTCTAGTGCCCATCCTGGTTGCAATGGAAATAGTTTCCCTTGTCAACCAGCGTTGGTCGCCTACCCCACTAAGCAACAAGCTATGGGTTAGCAGGTGTCTTCCCCTTCCCCTAACCACCATTCTTCTTCTTCCACTTAGAAGTGTTAGAAGTAGAAGGTGCAGACTAAGTTCTTGAGGTCGAACTCTTATGGAACTTCTTTGAAGTTGAAGCAACATTTCCCTCACCTACCTTCTTCTTCTTACTTTTTAGCAAGGATTTGAATGTCTGCAACTTGTTGGGGAGAGTTATAAGCGTGTAGTCTACTTTGTTCAGCACAACATTGCTGACAAAGTGCATGAAGCTATTTGATAACGAGTGCAGAATTATGCTAACATGGCTGCCCTTATCGATGCATGACCCATTCATCTTCGCCACATTGAAGTGGACCATCATGTTCAGCACATGTTCACGAATAAAGGTGCCTTCCTCCATTTTGGAGTTGAAGATGCATTTGAGAGCTTCGTGCTTGAGCTGTCCAGACAGTTGTCCGAACATTCCCCGTAGGGACTCCATGATCTCATGAGTTGAGACCATAGGCTCATTCTTCTTGGCCAAAATGATATAAGCTCGGGCCTTCCCATTTGCCCATTTCCAACGCTCATAAGTCTTCTGAACATTTTGAGTGGCATTCTGAGGTGGAATGGGAGGACACTCCTCCGTAAGGACGAACCTCAGGTCATCGATGATTAAAATTGTTGTGATCGTGTGTTTTCAACTCGCGTAGTTCTCGCCATTCGATTTTTCGGCACTTAAAAGAGCTAATGTGGTTGTAGCCATTCTAACATTGCTGAAAAACGAACAAACTTAATGAGTCTATTTCGCAATGATGCCCCAGCGAGGCAGGACAAACGTCACCAGTAGGGTGATCAGATGCCCCTTCACTGGGATGAGACACTCTCAACCATTAGGCAGAAACAACTCTTGTAATTGACCCTAACAGTCACCATTTTTCGGTCCAGAACTGTTAACCTTTAACAATTTCGTGTAAGTGTAACCCCTCATTTATAGGAGTGAACGATAAGTAATAATAAAATCATGACCGAGGTAAGTAGTTTATCTCATCTTCTCTTTAAGTGTAGTGTACCTTTGTTAGGTTTCATTACTATGTTATTATTGTTATGTTGCATTACATGTTTAAAACATGTTTCTCTACAAGGAACCCTATGTATCATGTTTGTTCATGATTATGTTAAGACCAAGTTTTAATTAGATATAGGTCATGCTTCCAATGCTAACAAGAAATGTATGGTTTCACTCCTCTAGACCCACTCTTACATTATGTTTATGTAGCAGGGTATGTATGGTTGCACCCCTCTAGTCCAATCTTATGTTTATGTTGATGGTTGATGTTGCAACTCTGACTCTCCTTGCTACATGATCCGCTAAACATCAAATGAATTAGTTTTCGCTTAAGTCCACATCTTCCTATCAGGCGGAGGAACTCAAGTCGGAAGAGTAACTGACTACCTCATGTTATGACAAGTTCATGGGTCACAATCATATGTTTTCATGACATGTTGCATGTGATTGTGCATTTGGTCACAACCTTAAGTGAGAGCTACTTACTGAGTATATTATATACTCATTCTATTTTTTCAGACTTTGTAGGTAAGGACACAATGTAGGTGGTATGACTGGACGTTGCTCAAGGGGCCAACCATCAAACTCACTGTTTTAGTCATATATGCATTTTGTTGCACTACGTTGACGTTTTATGTGTTGGGTTTTCTGTCCTAAAACACGCAGTTTATAAAATATAAACATATTCTATAGTCAATAAACTTATTATTGACTTCATAAATTGCATACGGAAAAGTCTAAATCCAATAAATTACCATGGCTAATATATGAATACTTAAACTTTATGTAGAGACATAGAGATAGGTCAAGTTCGAGTAAACAACCAAAATGATCTATAGTACATGATTAAGGTTGGGTACCTTATTCTGGTAACACTATTGGATGTGCCTTACTCTGTAGTTATTACAAGTTGTTGTAAAGATACTATAAACGAAGTGATCCAGATTCGTTCATGTATTGACAATAGGAATGGGGGCGTCCTATGCAATGAGTTTGCATAAGATCAGACAAGAAATAAGTCACTCTTACTTTATATTGTTTACTGTATAAAACTGACAATTTCACTTAGATGACCTAGGTAACTCAATCTTAATCTTGAGCTAACTATGAACTCCTATTTATTCGGGATTATCCTTAGATTTGCATAGGTGAGGGTTGACTCAACAATGTCGGCTCAATAAGCCTCACATTTAAGGGGTAAGACCGGGTAGATAGCTAGGGACATAGGGTGCAAGATGGAATTTACGCCTACCCGATTTAGAGATAGGAGAAAGGTTGTTCTCTTAAGTACTAAATCCAAGTCCTGAACAAGGAGCCTCACCCTGTCACTGGACTGAGAGGGATCTGGTTTAATGACTGGATCATAAACCAATTGTTCATTAGAGGATCAGTAGGAACTTAAGGAACAAGATGTAATCTCGAGGGTAAAACAGACATTAAACCCAACTGTTATTATGAACAACCTGTGAAGGGTCGACTTACTAACTATGGTTAAATCATGTGGACATAATATATCTACAATCAGGGGAGTGCAACTATGGGCTTCAGTGGAGTGGCCCATTAGTTAACGAATGGGGATTAATTCGGTGTAAAAAGTTTAGCCAATTAATCTCGAATCGTTGGAAGTTATGATTTGTAGGTCCACGCGGTCCCCTACTAGCTCGTAAATGGATTAGCCTTAGGGTAGCATGATAAGTTAATTTGAAACGTTGAAATTAGAATTAAGGAAATTAGTAATTGTATGAGATATAATTATGCATTTACTTTTGAAATTAAACAAAATTGGAGAATTAATTAATATTTTAATATAATTTAAATATTAAATTCATAAAGGTAGAATTTGTGTAAAATTAATTTGATATTAAATTAATTAGACTTAATTAAATTGTTTAATTAATTATTTATTATTAGTTTTATTAGAAAACTATTTTATGAAATTAATTTTGCAAAATCAATAATAATTTCAATTTTTGAAATCAAAATTGATTTTGGAAATCAATTTTTAAATTAAAAAATTTGGAAAACACAAATTTGTGAAAATGTTGGATTTCTCCACTATTAACCAAGTTGCTCACAACAATCCCACTTGCTCTTACTTCAATTCACCAAGCATGAGCTGCATCTCATGCATTCTTCTTCTATGTATGAATGTCCTGCAAAAAGTAGAGAAGATGGAAGTGGAAATCGGGCATGCAATCTATTAGAACTTGCTGTAGTTTTGTTGAAAACTTGTAAGGTTGAAGAAATGTTCTTCAAGTTGCATCAGTGAGTTTCTTCTCCAAATTCCCTACATTCAAGTTTATTTAGAGTCCCACAACTCAATCCAAGGCTCCAAAAGAGTAGTAAGGGAGACCTTGAGGTGGTTCACAAGAAGAATTGGAGAAGATTTGCAACTGAATTCGAGTTTCAAGAGGTTTTACAAAGATATGACTTAGAATATTTATTTATAGCCAAAATTATGCATGTCGTAGCCAAAATGTTTATTTTATTTATAGCCAAAATATGAGCATACTTTATTTATAGCCAAAATTAATGAATTAGAATGTTTATTGATCCTTGTTGCTTCCACTGCATGCTGATATACTCCTTCATTATGGATCCTAATGTTTTGTAAAATAAACTTTTTGTAAAGTTTTGCTACTCAATTAAAAAAATTTAGATATGTTCTTTTGAAATTTTTTTTACCAAAACTCATCTCATGATAGAAAAGTCTATGTATGCATGTCGTAGTAGTTGGACCTTGTTATGTAAGGGTTCGTTACAGTTTGGTATCAAAGCATTTAGGCCAATTAGGCTTACTTGCATTAGTAAAGTTATGATGTTTGATGGTCTGTCCAGTAAAATGATGTCGTCAGTTATGTCAAATACGTGGGTAAGTGGTAATTTTAGACAAGTAACCTAGTAGATAAATTTAGTAAGCATCCATGTGGGCAAGAGAAGTAGGATTAGATTATTTCCTTATTATGAAAATATGTGTGTACCTGATGCCAACTCGACAAGCTCCAACACGACGAGGCATACCTCGAAGTGAACCCACAAGGGTTCAAAATCAAGGAAATGGACAAATGCCTTATGTGTTACTTACACCAAAAGAACTACAAAATGCTAATAGAAAACATGGGTAATGGAAGCACAACCTCATCCACCACACCAATATCCAATGATACAGTTGACTCAAGAATCACCCAAGAATTCAGGAAGTTCAATGCTTCAACATTTGATGAATCATCTATGGATCCAACTATCGCAAAGAATTGGATAGCAGAAATAGAAACTATTTTCCGCCACATGAACACCCTAGAGGAACATAAAGTAAATTGCACTACCTTCATGTTAAGAGATGGTGCAAAGTTTTGGTGAATCCACAGGAAGAACAATCAAAGTGTAACACCCAGACCTTTACAAGATTCTTTAGGCAGAAAGAGAAACTCAAAATTCAAGCCTTGGAAGCCTTGGAAAGAAGGAATAGAAGTACTTAAAAAAATTTACTAAGTATCAAGGATGTAAGGGGTAAAGGCTTAACTTAGGGTAAGAAATTTCAAGTGGAACATATTCTGGGAAGGAAAGAGGACTTGGACGCATACTAGGGTAGAAATGGACATGAGGGGCACATACCAAGAGGACTTTGGACGCATAGGAGGTGTTATGGTGAGATGTTTGGGGATCAAGTGGAAACTTGAGGAAAGAAGTGGTTGCGTTGGAAGATCATGTGTTGAACTATGCACTACCAAGAGAGGAAATTTGGATGAACACATGAAGGAGGAGTGGTGGGCACATAGGGGATTCAAGGGGGAAAGTTGGTTAACTGTTGGACAACATAAGACACCACAAGTGGAAGAAACCCTAAAAAGGGAAGGGTTGGGCGCATAGTGAAACATTGGATGCATCAGTTGCTATGTGGACGTATGTCTTGAAGGAAAAGTGCGACAATAGGACATATGGCTAAGTCTTTGAGTTGGGAGAAGTAGGCTATGTGTTAAGGAGGAAAATAGAAACCAAGGGAGAAGAAAAAAGAAGAAAGATGGGTGCATGAAGGGGAGATGGGCACATAGACCTAAAGTTGGCACATTGGAGGTCTTGTAAACATCATTTGGACTTTATGAGGAACAAGATGGAAGTATAAGACACATCCTTGGGTGCGAGTTACACCAAGGAAACCAAAAACCCTATTTAGATGCATGCTTGAGGGAGTTGGGCGCATGTTTGAGGGAAGATGGGTGCATACTTTTGCCTAAGGTCTAAGTGAGCATGCATTGGTGGCACCATCATGGACACATAAAGGGGATGTTGGACGCATAAAGGAGATGTTGAACACATGGAGGAAGGTGCATTGGACCTTTCATGAAATTGACACATAAACTTGCCATACAAGCAAGGTGTCAGGCGTTGAAGCATAGGAATTATGACAAGGATCCCTTTTGGAATGCCTATAAATACCTAAGGAGACTCCATTTCACTTCACCACTCAAATATCTTCAAGGAAACTTAAAAAGAGAGGAAGTTGGAGAGAATTGAGGACCTTGGGGAGGGGGGATGCATTAATGAGGGTTACCATGCATTAATGATAGATTTTCATGGGTCGATCAGGCTGGCTTGTGTTGAAGGAGAGTTCATGCGCTAATCAGCCTGCAGAAAATAACCCCTTGCACCCATAACTTTCTTGGTTTATCCTAGAGTGTAGATTAGCGTCTGTTAGAGTTCGTAAGATAGGCTAAGGTCAAGAAGGTATGTTAAAGTTTTTTTTAACCCTAGAATATAGGATTCTAAGTTGATAATGGGATTAAGATAGGCTCAAAATCAGGAAGGAGCTAGGGAAGTGGGAAAAGCTCAGGAAAGAGAAGCTCATGCGGGTGAACTGTGAGTGGTTTTATTTTCAATTGTTTTGATTGATCCTATATACATATATGTTATGGTATATATACATATGTATGTATGGTTTGATAAGGCTAGTACGATCAGGAATGTGTCCTCTTAGAGTTAAGTTACTAAGTGTACGTTGTTTTACATTTGTGTATCTTTGTATTTGATTGATAGCTTGTTTATAAGGATTGGTCTGAAAGCTAGAATTGTAGCTAGGGTAAATGTTAACGTGTTTTGATAACGTCTAATGAGATTTTTTTTTGACATATGCATATTCAGTGGGCCATATTGGGTACTGGGATTATTTCCTCATACAACTATTTTGGGCTAGACTGGACTACCTGGGAAACACATTATGATGCTCCGTAGTATCTCAACAATCAAACTGAGGTGGTTATTTCTTACTTCCTAATGTTGCACGTGTTTGTTGCCTGTGGAGTTATTTCAAAACGAATTACTAAAAGAACAACCTAGTTTCTTTAAAGCCTTACCGCTCACTGAGCTTCTAGCACACTTTTCTAATATTTTGTCCCCCCCCCCCCCTCCCCCTCCCAAGTAGCGAAAGAGGACATTCTGGAAGTTCCACTCAAGGTTAGGATTTGTCAATCTAGCGTATCAAAACCTTGGATTCTACTATAATAGAGAGTTATTATGTTTCAGAAAGAATCACAAATATGTTTGTAAACCAACTTAGTATAAATAGATGTAATGAATCAGTTTAACTTTGTAATTAGACAAATAAGTGTTGTAAGAATTATCTAGTATACAAAAGGTAAGAAGATAGTAAATATCACAAAAGGGTTGTATCTGTCATCTTCATGCCTCCTTTCGAACTTAAGGAGTAATAACAGAAGCGGGTGTGACATAAAGGTTTAACCTCATGGCAGCAATTTAGACTGACTTTTTACAATAAGTATTTCCCCTTAACAGTAAGATATCAAAAGGAAGTGGAATTTCTTAATCTTCATTAAGAGAATATGTCAGTGGCGAAGTATGAACGAAAATTTGATATTTTGTCTCACTTTATCCCCAGGCTTAGTGAACATATAAGAGAAGAAGGTGGAAAGGTTTATTTGAAGATTAAGAGAAGACATTTGGGACACGGTTACTGCTTTTCGACACAAAGAGTATGCACTTGTCCTTGAGTTGGCCTTACTCGTAGATTTTGCTGCCAAAACCTCAACTTCTAAATTAGGATTTATACCAAATCAAAAGAGGAAATTCAACCAACAAAGCTTCCAACATTCACAATAGCAAGCCAAAAATTTCCAAGGCACACAGGGCGTAATAATAATAATAATAATAATATAGTAAGACGGTGAAAGGAGTAAGTTTAAATAATAATACTAATAATAACAACAATAATAAAATATAAAGAAAGTGTCGGTGGAAGTGAGCTATAAATAGCCATGGACAGTCCTTTGAAAACCAAATTTCGAAGATCAAATCATCTGTGTTAAGGATGCTAACTCAGCCAGCCACGTCACCATAGAAAAATCCAATCAGCAGTCCCGTCAGCAGTGCAAAACTTCATAATTTACAGGCTTACCACTTTACCATTTGAATATGATTTATCGAAAGAAGAGGATGGTTATAACAAAGGTCTAACCATTTTTTTGTTGAGTTATTCTTGCATTCCCAAATTAGGGATTCCATATTGTATAAATACAACACCTATGTACATTTCAATACATAAGAAAATATAAAGGAAAGTTTGGCCTGCCACTGTCGTGTACCCTCTACAGTATCGTTTACCTAGCTAAAGTTGTCGTTTACCTCTGTTTAAATACTATCATTTACCTCTGGACGTTATCATCTACACAACGTCGTCTATCACTTGACGCTATTGTCTACCTCTAAATACTATCGTCTACCTCTTGACGTTATCGTTCGCACGATATCGTCTATCACCTGACGCTATCGTCTACTTCCTTTGACGTTATGGTTTACCTCCTCTAAACGCTATCGTCTCTCACATGAGGTTATCGTCTGCCTCCGCTTATATGCTATCGTTTACCACGTGACACTATCATCTACTTGTTAACATTTTCGTCTACCTTTTGACTAATATCGTTTACCTCCCGTCGTATACCTCCTCAAACGACAACTCCACACTTTAACTTGGTATCAGAGCTACAATAACCAATGTCAATCAAGGAAACCTAGGAACCACCCTCAGTACAGCCAACTTCAGTGTCCCACCCCTAAACCAACTCCTCAATCAGATAACCTTCATCAAACTTGATCGCAACAATTTCCTTCAATGGAAAAACTTGGTGCTTCCAATCCTTCGGAGCTACAGACTCGAAGGGCACCTGACCGGACAAAGAGTTTGTCCACCAATGTTGTTGCAACCTGCAGTCGGTGAGAGCATACAAACTGGATCGACTGGAGCAAGAGTTATTCCACATATTGTAGAAGGAAGCTCTGGCATTGGTTCTTCCAGCTTGTCGACAACAATTGAGGTAAATCCTCAATACGAAGAGTGGATGGCTGTAGATCAACTTCTCTTAGGCTGGCTATATAACTCCATGACACCAGAAGTTGCCATTCAAGTGATGGGATGTGAATGTGCAAGGGATCTATGGACCAGCATTCAATAACTCTTTGGTGTTCAGTCCAAGGTTGAAGAGGATTATCTGTGACATGTGTTTCAAACAACTAGAAAAAGTAATTTGAAAATGGAAGAGTACCTTCGAACTATGAAAATGAATTATGGCAGTCTTGAGCAAGCTAGTAGTCTAGTGCCATCAAGAGATCTTGTTTCACAAGTGCTACTAGGACTTGATGAAGAGTACAATGCCATCGTGGCCACGATCCAAGGGAGAGCGAACATGTCATGGCTTGATATGCAATCAGAACTTCTCCTGTATGAAAGGAGATTAGAACATCAGTCAAGCCAAAAGATGACAATAGGCTTCAACCAAGTCAGTAATGCATCAATGAATATGACAAATACTAGACATGTCAACCAAAATAACAAGACCAATAGCCGCAAGCAGTTTACTGGAGGAGGACAACGAGGTGGTGGTGGCCATGGCAGAGGTCGAGGCAGGGTTAGAAACAAGAAACAACAACAAACCTGTGTGTCAAGTTTATGGGAAGGTAGGACACATAGCATTTTACTGCTTCAACAGGTATAATAGAGATTTTATTCCCAATTATCCTCAAAACAAGGGACAATCCTTCCCAACAACCAGACCAAAAATACTCAACCTCATCCAACAGCCCTAGCCACTGCCTATAGAAACAATCCCTTTCTAACAAGACAAGAGAATATGACTGATGCAAATTGGTATGCTGAAGTGGTGCCTCCAATCATGTCACCTTAGACTTCAACAATCTTGGCAACCCGACTAAATACTCAGGTACTGAAGAAGTCACTGTAGCTAATGGTAATACTCTCGGAATTTCTCATGTTGGAACTGAATGTATGTCTAATGATGTCTACAATTTGAAACTGAATGATATGTTATGTGTGCCTACCATAGCAAAAAATTTGGTTAGTATATCTAAGCTAACAAAAGAAAATAACATGTTTATTGAATTTCACACATATTACTGTCTTGTTAAGGACAAGGGTACGGGACAAACGGTGATGAAGGGAGTACTTAAAGATGGATTGTATCAGTTAGAAGGTGCAGAAGTCAACTTGAAGTTAGTAGGAAATGGAATACCATCGCAGCTAGTGCATAGGAATAAAGATCTATCTGCTCTTAGCATGTCTTCGAATCATAGGGTGTCTAAGGTTACATGGCATAAAAGACTTGGCCATCCTTCGTCAAAAACACTAGAATTTATTATCAAAGGCTGTAATCCCCCTATGTTATCTAATGAAGAGCTCAAATTTTGTGATTCCTATAGCTATGGTAAATCATACTCTTTAGCCTTCCCTAACTCTAACTCGAGAGCATCTGCAACCTTTGAACTTATACACACTGATTTGTAGGGTCCAGCTTCTCTCCTGTCTATAGATGGGTACAAATATTATGCTATCTTTGTTGATGATCACAACAGGTACACATGGTTCTATCCTCTAAGGTTAAAAAGTGACACTCTTGCAGCCTTTCAACACTTTCTCACCATGATACAAACTCAGTTCAATACACTGATTAAGTCCCTACAGTCGGATAATGGTGGAGAATTTGTCAAGATACACAAAGTCTATCATTAACATGGCATTACCTCTAGGTATACCTGTCCATATACGTTAGCACAAAATGGAAGGGCTGAGAGGAAGCACAGACACATAGTGAAGACAGGGCTAACCCTACTAGCCCAAGCACATCTTCCCTTACATCATTGGTGGGATGCCTTTTTATACTCAACTCTATTGATTACTAGCCTTCCCACCCCTGTCCTAAATGGATAGTCTCCAATGGAACTGATGTTAAAAAAGAAGCTCAAGTTTGAGGAGCTTCGAATATTTGGGTGTGCATGTTTCCCCTGCCTGAGACCGTATAGCTCACATAAGTTAAGCTATCTCACGGAGAAGTGCATCTACCTCAACCCTGCTGTGAATCACAAAGACTATAAATGCCTCAACCTCAATGGTAGGCTGTTCATCTCTCGGCATGTTGTGTTTGATGAAACTGAGTTTCCTTGTCAGGTGTCTTCTTCAGCTTGCAAACCGGCCAAGCAAGCAGTTGTCGTCTACCTAGTTTCCTGGTTGCCTCTTAGTCAGAACACACCGCACAGTGACTCTATGCCCTCTACGTCCACAACCCCACCTTCATCAATTATCAGAACAACCCACATCCAATCACCAACTAATACCTCTACAAACAGCCCAACCTTCCCACCTTCCTCTTCTGACCATCTACCCACAAATTATTTACCCGACGATCGTGTAACCCCATCGTCTAGTATCCAGCCCACTGATCGCCTACCCACCAGTTGCTTACCCAGCGATCGTTTACCCAACGATCGTTCACCTTCCGATCTTTTACCCAGCAATCATTTACCCTCATCGTGTAATGTCAAACCCGCTGATCGTCTACCCACCAATAATTTACCCAACGATCGTTTACCCAGCGATCGTTTAACCAACACCTACTTACCCACCGATCGTTTACCCACCGATCATGTACCCACCGATCGTTTACCTACTGATCGTTTACAACCCAATTATTTACCCTTCGATCGTTTATCTCTTGACTCTCCATCGCCTACCGCCCAACCCACCAATCATTTACCTTCGTCATCCACTGCCCAGTCTTCACTTGATGTTGTCCCATACCCTGTACCCGTAAACACTCATCCCATGATTACTCGTGGGAAGGCCGGCATCTTCAAACCCAAAATACTGTCCTCCTAAACCCACAAAGATTGGTCCCTAATCGAACCTACACGAGTCATTGATGCACTCAAAATCACGTAGTGGAACAATGCGATGAATGATGAATTTCAAGCGCTGATGTTGGACTTTAGTTCCTCCATCACCATCGATGAACATTGTTGGGAAAAGTGGGTATTCTAAATCAAACGGAGTCCTAATGGCTCTATTCTATGCTACAAGGCCCGACTCGTAGCCAAAGGCTTCCATCAAAACCAGACATCGATTTCTTCGAGACATTTAGTCCAGTGGAAAAGGTGTCCACCATCCGAATCGTCATTAGCCTTGTTGTATCCAAAGGGTGGCAACTGAGACAGTTAGACTTCAATAACGCCTTCCTTAATGGGTCCTCGATGAAGAAGTTTACATGTGCCAACCACAATGATTTGTTCATTCTCAACTACCGAATCATGTCTATCGCTTATATAAGGCCATATATGGCCTCAAAAAAGCGCCATAGGCCTGGAACAATACACTGAAGACAACACTATGTAGCTAGGGCTTTCAGAATGCTAAGTCTAATACATCTCTCTTCATCTATCGGAGCACGATTAGCATCCTACAGTACTTTACCACCACGAGACCTGACATTACATATGCGGTTAATCATTTAAGTTAGTACTTAAAGCAACCTACGGACGTTCACTAGCAAGCAGTGAAAAGAGTCCTAAGATATGTGAGTGGCACTCGACACTTTGGCCTCTACATTCAACATGGGTCCGACCTGTCTATTTCGGCCTTCTCCGATGCTGAATAGGTAGCCAACATAGACGATCGAAAGTCAGTTGCTGCTTATTGCATCTTTCTTGGAGGTAATCTTGTCTCCTGGTCCTCAAAGAAACAATCCGTTATAGCACGGTCCAGCACGGAGTTTGAATATAGAGCACTTGCTCATGCCTCTGCAGAAATCATCTGGGTGCAACAACTACTGTCTGAGATTGGTGTCAAACAAAAGTCGGCTCTAGTCCTGTGGTGTGACAACCTCAGCGCCGGTGCTCTAGCCGTCAATCCGGTGTTTTATGCACGAACCAAGCATATTGAGATCGACATTCACTTCATTCGTGATCAAGTCCTTAGTGGTTAGCTTGATGTTCATTATGTCCCATCCTCCGACCAAATCGCGGACTGCCTCACCAAGATCTTAACACACTCACAGTTCTTCTACCTTCGATCCAAACTCGGTGCAGTAGAACTACCTTCTCGTTTGAGGGGGGATGTTAAGGATGCCAACTCAGCCAGCCACGTCATGACAAAAAAAATCCACTTAGCAGCCCCATCAGCAGCCAAGACTTCATAATTTACAGTCTTACCACTTTACCATTTGAATAGGATTTACCAAAAGAAGAGGATGGTTACAACAAAGGTCTAACCATTTTTTTTGTTGAGTTATTCTTGCATTCCCAAATTAGGGATTCCATATTGTATAAATACAATACCTATGTATATTTCAATACATAAGAAAATATAAAGAAAAGGTTGGCCTGCCACTGTCGTGTACCCTCTACACTATCGTCTACCTAGCAAAAGATGTCATTTACCTCTATTTAAATACTATCGTTTACCTCTGGACGTTATCGTCTACACGACGTCGTCTATCACTTGACGCTATTGTCTACCTATTAACGTCATCGTCTACACGACATCGTCTGTCACCTGACGCTATCGTCTACCTCCTTCAGACGTTATCGTTTACCTCCTCTAAACTCTATCGTCTATCACCTGATGCTATTGTCTGCCTCCGCTTATATGCTATCATTTACCGCATGACACTATCGTCTACTTGTTAGCATTGTCGTCTGCCTTTTGACTACTATGGTTTACATCCCGTCGTATATCTCCTCAAACGACAACTCCACACTTTAACTATCTGAACATTCCGCATTACAATTTAGGCAATTAAAGAAAGTTTTTACCTTTGAATTTAATTTTATACTTTTCAATTACATTACATATTTTTACTAAAATACCAAGTTTAAATTAAACCTTCTGCTATAAGACTAAATTAACATATGTATATGCTTTAGTAACTTGAAAAATTAAAACTAAGCTTGCCTTTAAAAAAGAAAATAATAATAATCATCTAGCAGTAAAGCAATTTGAAGCTCCACTAGTATTATGATGATTATTATTGAAGGATGTATTTCCTTAAAACTAATTCTTCCTCATTGTTTGATAATTTTTCTAATATCCTCAAAATTTATTAACAGGAAAAGAATATATATATATATATATATACACACGTGTAAATAACTTTATACAGTAATAATTTTATTCATTGTGTTGTTTGTGTAATTTATTTATAGGAGTGAATAATAAGCAATAATAAGATCACGATCGAGGTAAGTAGTTTATCCCACCATCTCTTTAAGTGTTTTATGGTAGTGTACCTTTATTATGTTGCATTACACGTTTGAAACACATTTCTCTACCAAGGATCCCATGCATCATGTTTGTTCATGATTATGTTAAGACCAAGTTTTAATTAGGTATACATTATGCTTCCAAGGCTAACAGAGCATGTATGATTACACCCCTCTATACCCAATCTTACGTTATATTTATGTTAGGGGCTAGTAGGGTATGTATGGCTACACCTCTCTAGTCCAATCTTATGTTTACGTTATTGATTTATGTTGGATGCGACTTTGGCCCTCCTGACTGCATGACTCGTTAATCATCAGATGGATTAGTTTTCACTTAAGTCCATTTTTTCCTATCATGGTGGAGGAACTCAGGTCGGAAGCATAATCGACTACCTCATGTTATGACAAGTTCATGGGTCCCAATCATGTAGTTTTCATGACATATTGAACATGATTGTGCATTTGGTCACTATCTTAAATGAGAGCTACTTACTGGGTATATTATATACTAATTCTATTTTGTAGACTTTGTAGGTAAGGACACAATCTAGGTAGCATGACTGGACGTCGCTCAAAGGGCCAACTATAAAAGGATGTATTGGATGGCCATGTCGCCCTATCGCGATGATTATCTCTATCACAATATTCATTTTTCTATCCTAAAAAATAACAAACTGTGAGAAAAATTGGAAAAACACAACAAAAAAATAAAAAATGCGATAAAGATGACCATCGTGTTAGAGATATGATAGACACAACCATTCCTAACGCGATAAGTTATAAAATGCAGTATTGTTTTCTGATGTAAGAAAAAGATAAGATTTCATACATTTTTGGGGCAGGTCATTAATCATAAAGGGACCTGTGAATGAGTCACCGTATAAAAAACTCTTTGTTTAAACTCTTCATCTTATCCACATTTCACACAACAATTTTCATTATTTTTAATCCTCCATAAAACAAAAAGCCACAATTGTTGTTCCCTTCAAGCTTCAGTTTGCTTCTTTTTATTTTCTTCTAAATTGTTAATCCATTCTGTTAGAGAGTTTATCAAGTGTGTTCTTAAAATTTTCAAATTTTTGTAAGGGTTGTTATTGATCTTAGAAGAAGAGTTATTGTAACGATTTGATCCTCAACCATGGAAATGATCGATTTTTTTTTTTTTTTTTGCTCCTGGAAAAGGAACATTATAGCAGTTCGATTCTAAGTCTTGAAAAGAATCAAGTTTGAGTGACATACCCAAAAGTAGGTTAGAAAATAGATGTAGGCTTGGTTCTCTCAATTTCTCTACCCCTCTCTTATTTAATTTTGAAAATAATTTGTTAATATATTTCATGACAAAAAATTAATTGCTACAATTTGTTTTTTAATTTGTTTATAACAATTTATTTATCTTGTTGAAGTGAATGTATTTGTATGATATTATTATTCATATTAATTGCTAACAAAAAGTTAGTTAATTTATTTAATTGGGTCCACTTTAGGAAAAAGTTTTAATTAGTTTTAATAAACCTTATTCATCGTCTTTAAGGCTTCCATGTTGATCCTACAAATATTACTTATATTTTTTTATAAAAAAAAATTAAAAATATCCTTATCATTAGTTTTGCATGAACAATCATTAGTACTTTGTTTGAAAAGCACCATTAAAATTTCAAAAACTATAATAATAAACTTAAACAATAAAAAAATGTTGAAAACATACTCTTACTATTGGTATATGAAAAAAAAAAAAAAAAACCACTTATGATCCGTTTGGATTGTGTATATTGTTTCATATATATAGATACTATATATATGTAAATGTTTGCGTTTTAAATATTTGGGATAATTAATCTTTATATGCTTAGATACGTAGGATAATTAATTTTAGAATTTAAATACTTGTGTTTGATTTACCAATTTTGTATGTCAAATAATTAAAAAAAATATTTAATTAGTGGTAAGAAATCAATATTAATATAGTCATTAATTAAATTTAGTACTATTTAACATATTTTTATATTAATGAATTATTTAATCACTTAAAACCAAAATAAATAAATATTTTTACATTAAAAGTTAATTAAACTTTACTTAATTTAATTAATAAAATTAGTTAAATAATTATAAATTTAATAGAACATTAATAAGTAATAATAAAATTTCATAGTAATGAACTAAGATACAATAAAATACGTATTAAAATTTTTAAGTCTAAATAATATATTAATATTTAGTAATTAATTAAAAGTAATAGTAATAATTAATTGATATTAATTTATTAGTTCATTCGGTCATATTTTCACTATCTTATAAAAATCTCACTTGTATGGAGGGTATTAGAAATTGTAATTAAAGTATGGGGTGGGGGAATCCAACCTCTGACCTTGGGCTCAATAGTACGACCACTATGCCAGTTAAGTTACGCTCATATTGGCAAAAAAAAAAAAAAAAAACTCATGTTTTAATGTATGTTTACTAGATAATAAGATCCTAGATTTTAAAAACTAAAATCTTGGGTAACAAACAAGGATATTAAATGTTTGCCTAAAAGTTCATGTATGTTTATATGTTTGTATTAGATATAAATACATATATGCCTCTCAGGAAAAGTAAATGGATAGCATCTTTTGAGGGGTCCAAATGAAAAATGATTCAAGGTCTAAATTTGCCCCAAAAATGGCATAGTGCTTACCTCAGTCATGAGTAAAAATACTGATTTGTCCTTAATACGCACATGAGTGCCTAAAGTCTCATTCCTTCCTCTCTGTCCTCATTCACTCCTCTCGCTTCTTCCTCTCGTTCTACACCATCCAACTTTTTTCTTTCATTTTCATAGTCTTCCTCTCCCACTTCTCTCTCTTCACTTTCTGCACGTTTCTCTCCTCCCTAAATCTTCTCTCTCGAGATTGTGTGTGAGAAAATTTTGAAAAAAAAAATCTCCTTCTCTCTAATTTCTCAAAATCTTGTTCTCTCTTAAGATTTGCATAAATAAATAAATCTTCTCTCTGATTACTCAATATCTTTTTTATTTTTTTCTCCAGATTTGCATGAAAATAGATTTTCTTCTCTCTGAAGATCTACGTGAAAATAGATGAAAAGTTTTAAATATATATATATATATATATGAAAAACAAACTATCCTATCATGAAGGAAGTGCAATAATCACGACCCAAAAAATAATTAAGGAAAAAAATATCATCGAAGAATGGAAAAGGAAGAGGAACAGAAGAATGGAAAAAAAAATCCTTGCAAAAGATGAACTCGGGAAAACAAAGATGAAACATCCCAATGCGAGAGGAAGAAGCAAGACCAAGACCAAGACCAAGAAACTTGAGGAAGAAGCAAGAGGAAAAATCTAAATAAAAGAAAACCATAAAAGAAAAATTTATAGTTGTGTCTAATGAGGAACAAGAGGAAGAAGCGAGAGAAACAAACACAAAGTGAGAGGAAGGAACGAAAATTTGTGAAAGCTGCACGTTGTCAGGTCAAATGGGTATTTTCACATATGATTGATACATGCAAAAGATAATTTTTCAAGAATTTTCTAACCTTGAGTCAATTTTCATTTGGGCTCTTAACTAGAACATCCATACGATTTCCCCATACCTCTCTCAATATTCCTGTTGTGAGTTTTTATGTGTTTTATAAGTTTTCTGCATCATTTATTATTATTTTTATTTATAATCAGTGTGTGCATGATCTTTTCAATATTTTGCATGTTTTATTGTTAATATGCAATCGAAGAAATATTGGTAGTAGAATATTGATAGCAGAGAGATGCTTTTTATTCTTGCAGGATTGAAGCCCCATAGGAACCTGTCTCTGACGAGTAGGGAATGAGGAATGGTGAGGTATATATATGCACATGTACATATGGACGTATGTATATACGTATGTGTATATGTATGTATATACGTATATATCATACTATTTTGAAAAGGTGCAAAAGTACATAATAATTTTTGGATTATTTTATCCCAATGATAATTCTATAATTTCCATTATGTCCCTTCAATAATTAGGCTCATGTGAGGAAAAAAAAAACAATCATTGCCTATTTAAATCTAATTAACCATTATGAAAAACTGATAACAATTATGAAAAACTACAACTATAATTATTTATCTTAGTCTTTTAAAAAAAATAAAAAAAATAAAAAAAAAAACTCCCATTATGTATTTAAATTCATTTAACAATTATATATATAAAAATAAACCGCTATATGCATACAAATTGAAAAGGTTGAGTGCATGCATTTCCGTTTTCTTCTTTCTTTTTCTCCTTTTTTTTTTTTTTTTTGGTTAAATTTCTAAATTATGTATTACACTATAGTTTGTTAATTTATATTGCCTTTTTAATTAACGCATTTCAATTATGTCTCTCCAATATGTTCAAAAAGAAATGAGCAAATTTACTCATCAGTAACCATTTGAATTGTTTCACAACGTCATCGTGATGCAGAGCGGTCGACGTCTTTTCCTAAGAATCTCTTTTGAGGTGAAAGATTTAGAGTCGCCACCAATCGTTGTGAGTATGATAGGTCACTTATTTAAAAAAAATGTAGTCTACTTAATCAAAGTTTTGTTCGGGAATCGTTGAATATAGAGAACAGAGAACGTACTAGTACCCTACAATACCCATTTGAAAACATCTTATTTTTGTTATCCAATTTATTTTATCAAATATGGTCTTTACTTGTAAGAAAACTATTAATTCTATTAAGAAATGGTTATCCAAAAATTGTTAATGAAATTAAATAAAATATGACTAATTGAATAGTTCACATGTAGAGGTGTTCCCTTATGGTCAATTTAAGTACCTCGCCTAGACAGAACTATTACTTATAGTCAAATTTATTTAAAATTCATTGTCAAATTTTGTATTATTTTAAAAATAAAATTTAGAAGTTGAACATTTAATTAACACCTAAATACCAAAATAAATCCAGACAATGTCTCACTAATCACACTCCAAATTTAAGAATAAAGTGGAGTTATGTTTGGTGACGATACAAACGTCCATTAATTTATTATCATGTCGATGTTTGCCAATTAGAGAAATATTTACCTCAACAATTTGAGATGTTTGACAATCTCAACTCTGTCAAAGGATTAGGATTTACATGATAGTTAAAGAAATGTCTCATGTGGATCAAAGTACATTTTAGAGGTAAAATGTGAAACAATCCTTATGAATGGTTTAAGACCTCCGTAAGAGAACTTTATTTTGTAAACCAAGATGAAAAGCCAATTAAAACTTGATTTAGAAAATTCAAATTTTAATGAAATTAGAATTCATTTGAAAACTTTGAATTAAAACCAATTTATGAAAGATTCATAATTAAAATTAAAATTGAAATTATTCAACATTGAGTTCGAAATAAGGGCAAATTCTTGAACTCTAAAATTAAAATGAGACTAACAATTTGAAAAGAATGTATTGACACTAATTGAAAATTTTAAATTAAATAAAAACCATGTTTTATTTATAATTTATAGATTAGAAATTACCATAGTTGAGAATTTATTTGCAACACTAAATTGAGAAAATTTAATTAAAATCAATTTAAGACTCACTTAAAAAAATCTAATTAAACTAATTGATTTACAGAACCTTCCAATTTTTATTAAATTAGATTTTAAAATGAGATTTTGCAGAATAAATAAATGGCAAAATAAAACAAATGAATGGCGATCCCATCCCAAACTTGACCAAATTTCAATCTTCTTCCCCTCTTCCACGATTTTTACCTTTCTTTCCCCTTCCTTTTTCCTTCACCTCTTTTTTTCTCAACCTCTCAGCTAAGACTTCTTCTTCCTCTCTTTCCTCTTCAATCTCTTCTTTCACTTATTCTCCGCAGGTGGGCCACCGCCGCTTTGGGTCACCGGAGTTGTCAGATGGAGATCATCGCAGGGACATCGGAGTGCTGCACTTGTGTGGGGAGCTCGTCGGTGGTTGCGGACCGCATGGGGATTTGGTATGGGTCTTCGTTGGAGGAGTTCAGTTCACTAGAAGTAGTGCAAAGGTGGCTTTTGGTCACCAGGTACCGAGGAAGAGGTATGTTGGATTCCCTCGTCATCGTTGCTTGTACGCATCGGAGATAAGCTTCTGCCAGAGTCGTTAGATAGTGAGGTGGTAGCTCGGAGTTCACCGGAATTTCTCTCTTTTGTCACTTGTTCCTCACTTTTTTAATCTCATTCTCTCTTAATCCTCAATGTCCTTACCGATTTCTCCTCTTTCTCAATGCATTATGCCCCGACTGCTACCTTCTCTGTTGCCTTGAATTAGCTGATAGTTGAAGAGTTAGATAGATTATTAGGGAGAGAAGTGAGGGAAGAAAATGTGAGAAGAGAGGAGAGGAAAACCGACTATTTTTACTTTTCTTTTTTATTTTAAAATCTTTAATATTTTCTTTTATAATATATTTTCTTAAACAAAATTAAAGAAAACCTCTTTAGACCTCTTTTTTTTTTTAAATAAATAAATAAATTTCAAATTTTCATTAAATTTTAAATTTTGATTAATAGTTAAAAATTATCAAAACTAAGAATAAAATTAAACATAATTTAAAAAATAAGCCGGACCAAATACCATGTCTACATTTTGTGATTAGAAAAAAAAAAAAAAAAAAACTATTTGTAGATAAAAATATAATTTGTGACATTTTGTGAGAAATAAATATATATAAATATCTTACCTTCTCTTACTATCTTACAAAGTGCCTAATTTGGAGTATCATTTTTACCATTTTGTCTAAAAGATAAATTCTCTAGTTTTAAATGTGTCCCTTCTTTAAGCAAATTTTAAACGTGTCCCTTAATCAATTATTGCTTCTTTAATGTTTACATATTCGTTTTTTTCAACATAAAATTTTAAAGAATTCATAAATCTTTTGTTCTTTTTTTCCTAGAATTTGGAATGTTTTGCTTTTTAATATTCTAATTGTTTTAAGTTCATTAATTTTACAAACATTTTTTGGAAAGAATTGGGAAGGTTTTGCCTTTTCTAATCTATTATACATTCTAATAAATTTAGTAAACCTTTTTATTGTCGTACTTAAAGAATTTAAAAGGTTTCACTTTTTATTCAGTTTAAATTTCGTAACTAAATAATAAATGATCCATTATAACATACTTTTTATATTTCTTGTAAATATTTTCATGCATTTGCATTGAAGCTCAATACTAAGTAAAGAATAATGTTTTTTTTTTTTTTTTTTTGTATTAATGTCAATTCGATTGATTGAAGTTGAAGGTATTTTTCAATCCATTTTTTTCGTTGCATTTCATTTGTAAAGCCATTTTTTTAAAATTTCTTTTACAAATCACAATTAGAACTATAAGTTTGTTTAGTGATATGTGTTACTATAGCATTGGTGGCATAATAAAAAAAAAAAAAATATGCTAATACGTAATCTAACATTTTTAAAATTATTCACAAAATAACTTTGAGAAAGTATTGAAAAAAAGAAGAATGACTAAATGTGTTGAGACTCATTGATTAAATGAAAGAGGTAATTCTAAAATTCTTTTTTAATATATGTTTAGCCTGCAATTAAAAATATAATATTAAATTACCCTTAATGATATATTAATTTAAAATTTGTTGGCAAAATCTTATTTTATCTTATATTATTTCTTATCTTATCTTACTATCGTAAAAGGAAGCTAACTTGGGGAATAATTTTTTGGACCATTTTCTCCAACAATAATAATTCACTAATTTCAAAGCTATCCTTTAATTAATTATTACTTATTTAATATTTATATTTGACTTATTTGATATTTAAATTTGTATTGTTTAAGAAACATTTTAAATGGTTTAAAAAGAACCTATACTAGATATTGGAAGTTGTTTTGTTTGTAATTTTTCTAATTTTTTATATTTTTTTAGTATGATCATTAATTAGTAATTATTTTTTTTTTAATTTTCTTTGGAAGTAGTTGAAAGATTTTTTTCTAATTTATTTGCAAATTTAAGTGTAAATTTCTTTTATTGAGTTATATGTTATTGTAAAATTGGAGGCATAGTTAAGAATATGTTAATATGTGATATAAAATATTTTAAATTATTAAATAGATATGTACAGACTCATTGTTATAGTAGAGAAGTTAGTTCTCTCTCCATATATATATATATATATATTAATGTTTAGCCCGCAATTAAAACTATATTAGTTTGTTTAGATTTTAATTAATTTAGTAAAATTAATATGTAATAAAACTACTGTTCGCACGAGATTTTAGGAGAAATTTATTTTGTGGAACTTGAACTTTGTATTTGTATTAATTTTGTGGGAAGTGAATACAATCTATCATACATAGTATTTTGATGCTTTCAAAATAAACTATAAATTTTAATTAGTTGATCTTCTTGGTGATCAGCCTTTGGGCTTGTTGATCTTCTTGGGTGATCAACCTTTAGGCTTGTTGATCTTCTTGGATGATCGGCCTTTGGGCTTGATGATCTTCTTGGATAATCGGCCTTTGGGCTTGATGATCTTCTTGGATGATCGGCCTTTAAGTTTGTTGATCTTTTTGGAGGGCTAGTGTTCGCACGAGGCTTCCGGAGAAACTTGTTTCGTGTTGAACTTAAGTTGGTGTTGATGTTGAAGTTGATTTGATGTGATGTGGTACGATCTCTAGTACTTGATCATCTGATTTTCTCTCGGTTAGGTGAATTTGCTTGACTTGAAGAAGAAAAGCACCGAACGGTCTTTGGAGTAGAAGTCATGGAAGAGTCTTTGGGTCTTCAAGGATCTTCTGTCTTCTAGGAGTGTAGCTTCAGGAGTCTTGGAAGTCCTCTACTTGTTGATGAATTCTTTCTGGGCTCTTTGAATATAGAAAATGTTTATATCTTCAAAGGACTTCAGTCTTCAGAATGCTTGTTTCTTGTAGAGAATTCCCTATAAGTTTTCTGGAGTATAGAATTGCTGACCTCTCCAAATGAGGAGAGCTTCTCTATAGAGTTCACATGTGGGCTTGGGCTCGGTTGATCTATGGGTCTGGCCTTTGGATCCACTTAGTTGGACTTGGGCTTAGTTGGTCCATGGGTCTGGCTTTTGGGTCCAATTAATCGGATTTAGACCTGATTTGACATTTGGGTCAAATTCAAACTATTTTTGGGCTTAGTTGGACTTTGACCCAAATAATAATATCAAATTGGGCCAAATTAATTATCTGATTCAATGGTCATGATAAAAACAACATCATCGAAATTTTTCATGATAAAAACAACATCATCGAAATTTTTCTTCAACTCCAATTTAGGACATATGTCAACTTCGAATTGAGCCCAAATTTAATGATTTGGAATCTCGTCATTAATTTAGTAAATGACGTGACAACTTGTGATTGGTCCAAAATTTCCCATTCAACAATGCCCTTCGAGATTTATGCACATATATGAGTGGGTAAATCTCAAAAAATATAAAGTTGGAATCAAAATCCAAATATATTTGTTCTTGAATTTGATCTCAATTGATGAGTCAGTCAAACTATGAATTTAGTATATAAGTTTAACTTGAATTTAGAATATCGCCAAATTTACAAAAAAAAAAAAAAAAAAATTGAGCTTTGTCCCAATTTAATTTGATTTGGATTTAAGATACAATTTGGGATATGCCCAAATTTTAATAAAATATCAATTGAGATTTTTTTGTTATCCACAATTTATTTCGATTGAAGATTAAAAAAAAAAAAAAAACTCAAGGCTAGACAACTTGAATTTGGAATAAAATTTGAAATATGGCCAAATTTTAATTTGAAATTTTATCCCAATTTGATTTGGATTTAAGATAAAATTTGGGATATGCCCAAATTTCAATAAAAGATCAATTGAGATTTTTTTCTTATCTGCAATTTATTTTGATTGAAGATAAAAACTCAATAGGATAATTAAATTTGGAATATGACCAAACTTTAATTTATGATGAATTTTAGATCTTTCGCAGAACTTGATTTAAAAATAGAGATAAAAACCTAAATTTGAATGAATTTGATATAAAATTTGGAAGATACCCAAATTTTAATTTGAAATTTTATCCATAATAATTTGACTTGAGGATAAAAATATAGTGATTTGGTGATTTAGATTTGGGATAAAATTTCGAATATGCCCAAATTTTAATTTGAGATTTTATCCTTAATAATTTCGCTTGAGGATAAAAGTTTAATGATTTAGATATTGGATAAATTTTGGAATATGCCCAAATTTTAATTTGAGATTTTATTTACAATTTAATCTCAATGTTGAACAATTATATTTTGAATAAAATTTGGAATATGACCAGATTTTAATTTGTGATTTTATCCCAATTTAAATTTGATTTTGAATAAAATTTGGAATATGTCCAAATCTTAATTGAAGATAAATTTGAGGACAAAATCTAATAAGATTAAATTAAATAGGAAATTTGTTTAATTTAATTTAAAATTATGATAGAATCAAATTACGAAATCTAATAAAAAAATCTAATATTTTAAATCAGATCTTTTATTTGATTTGAATTTCCTAATTTGTTATGAAACCTAAGAAGACTCCAAATCCCTCCACTATCCTCATCCCCTCCTTTCTTCCAATCGTTCCTTTCTCTCTTTTCCTCTTTTCTTCCAACGTTTTTTCTTTTTTTTTTTTTAATCTTTTCTTTCTTTTTTCTTTTTTTCTTTTTTTTCTATTCTTCTATTTTTTCTATTTTTTTCTTTTCAATTTTCCTTCCTTTTTCTTTCTTTCTTTTGTTTTTCTTTTTTTCTTCTTTCTTTACTTTTCTTTTTTTTCTTTCTTTTGATCTTTTCTGTTTCGTTTTCTTTTTTTTAAAAAAAACTTTTTTTCTTACAAAACAAAGTCGCACTTAAATTTTGGAGATGAAGCGAAGCCGCACTTGAATTTCGGAGATGAAGTGAAGTGACACTTGACTTTCGGAGATGAAATGAAGCTGCACTTGAATTTCGGAGATGAAGCGAAGCCAGACTTGACTTTCGGAGATGAAGTGAAGCCACACTTGACTTTCGAAGATGAAGCGAAGCCGCACTTTACTTTCGGAGATGAAGCAAAACCGCACTTGACTTTCGGAGATGAAGCGAAGCCGCACTTGACTTTCGGAGATAAAGCGAAGCCGCATTTGACTTTCGGAGATGAAGCGAAGCCGCACTTAACTTTCGGAGATGAAGCGAAGCCGCGCCAGACTTTCGAAGATGAAGCAAAGCCGCGCCAGACTTGTGGAGATGAAGCGAAGCCGTGCCAGATTTGTGGAGATGAAGCGAAGCCACCCCAGACTTGTGGAGATGAAGCAAAGTGATGCCACACTTATGAAGATGAAGCGAGCCATACTAGACTTTGGAGATAAAGCGAAACTGCGCCAACATTTTGGAGATGAAGCGAAGCTGCGCCATCAGTTTGGAGACGAAACGAAGCCACGCCACGACTTTGAAGATGAAGCGAACCAAGCCAGACTTTGGAGATGAAGCGAAACTGCGTCATGATTTTGTAGACCGAATCATTGAAGATGGAGTCGAGCCATGCACTCTGACCATGAACTTGAAGATGAAGCAGAGCCATGCACACCGACCTTGAGCTTGAAGATGGAGCAGAGCCATACACACCGACCTTGAACTTGAAGATGAAGTGAAGCCATGCACACCGATCTTGAACTTGAAGATGGAAATGGGGCCATGCACGCCAAACTTGAACTTGAAGATTGAAGTGGGGTCATGCACGTCAATCTTGAACTTGAAGATGGAGAAGCATCAACGAGACCTTCGCGTTTGAGTTTGACAAAGCATCAGCAAATCCGCCGCATTTGAGTTTGATGAAGCATCGGCGAATCCTCTACACTTGAGCTTAAAGAATCGGTGAACCCTCCGCATTTGAACTTGAAGCATCGGCCAATCCTCTGCACTTGAGTTTGACGAAGCATCGATGAATCTTCAAATTGAGCTCGACTTCGCGACATTGAGCATGAAGATGGCATTACAAAGCCTCCAAACATGAGCATTCAACAAAGCCTCTGAACTTGAAGATGGAGGAGCATCCAAGTTTAATTTTAAAAGGAAGTGAAGCGTATTCCAAGTGTGTGCCTTTTATTTACCGTGCTAGCTTCTTACGAGGGATGAACATCTTCAATCCATTGTGTTGCCCGCAATAGGGATGAACATCTTCAATCTGGAGTGTCATTCTTTAACGGGGATGATCAACATCAATCTTGTAGTATCATATTTAGGTGGTTATGATACCTTTTCTAATGGACTAAACTTAAATTTCTTTAAGTTGCCTTCGTACCCTTAAAAAAAGGGATTAAATCATGACGTAGTTCAAGTTTTTTTTTTTTAACTAGACTGAACTTGAAGAAAGCTGCCTACATACCCTTCATAATGATAGGGATCAAGTCATAATGTAGTTCAAAAAGAATGTTTTTTTTTTAATGCGCAACTGAACTTAAATTTCTCTAAGTTGCCTACGTACTCTTTATAATGACAGGGATCAAGTTGTAATGTAGTTCATACAAAGATTTTTTTTTTTTGGGCCGTTCACATTTTAAACTCATGCGGGTCAGGAGCATCATGCAGTTTAGGCTCTTGCGATGAGGAGCTTCTTCATTTAATCTTCAGAAGCTCTTATTTCATCATGGTTTTGATCATCCTCTTTATTTGTACGATTCGTCAATATGATGAGTTTTGGCTTCACTATCAAGGAACCTTCTCTACTTATGTCAATAGAAAATTTCCTCTTCATGCGTGAAGGACACGACTGTGAATATTTTCGCCGTTGTTTTCTTCATGGAATGGCGTTGCCTTCAAGTTTTTCATCCTTCCTTTATGTTGATCACTTGTTGTCTTAAGACGATCAAAAGAAGATGCTAAAGGTCGATCTTTCTTTGATGTGGATATACTTAGCCTTTTGAGGGTTGAAGTTCGAGTAGAAGTAGTTGTTGGACATTAGTCTTCTTCTCCTACCGTGACCATACTCAATCTTTGAAAGACTGGAGATCGAGCACTTAAAGACTTAATACGATTGAAGACAAAATTTATTTGCTTCATTTTTTCTGAGTCGTTGACTTCTTCGACAGTATATGATTGTTGTTGACTTCCACTATGCCGACAGTGTGACATGCAATAACTTCTGATACTTTCTCTGGATGATTATTGAGAAAGCTTCTTGGGAGAAATTCTGCCAAAGTTGCCAATCGTCGGAATTGAGGGAAGTCTTCGTCTTCTTTTTTAGCAGGCTTAGGCTTCTGTGTCATCTTTTTGCCTTTTTTCTATGAGTCTTGTTCCTTCTTCTATACCTTCAATAGGAACGCGACTCTTTTTGGGTAGAGTTTGGCTGCCTTCTTTTTCGACGAGTCACAACTATCCACCCTTCGTTGTCATCTTCAACGAGCTCATCTTTCTTTTTGGAATTTTTTGTTTGAATCTCTTGCTGGAACCGAACAACTATAGGCTTAAAGGCTCCAAACTGGATCAGACTTTGTCTTTGAGCATGGGACACAGACAGTATTGGAACACTTGAAGTTGCTGCTATTGTAGCGTGATTTGTCTGAGCTACTTCATCCAAATCTAGCTCGATCTTCTTTTCACGAGCCAACTTTAGAATTCGTTCCTTCAGCACGAAGCACCTTTCAACTGGGTGACTAACGACCCGATGATACTTGCAGTAGTTAAGATCATCTACTTTTCCTGTTTGTTCTTACCACTGCATTCCAACAGCTGAATAAGTTGCTTCTCTAGCAGTTGGTCCAACATATCTACCACATCAGAGTCAGGGAATGGATAAACTTTCTCTTGTCTTTCTTTAAGAGTTGGACGATGCTTCTTGCCCTCATTGTGCCTTCTTTCAAAAAAATTTTTTGTTTTCCTTTGGAGGAAAATTTCAATGGGATCACATGAACGACCATAGATTCTTTTGTGGCACTATCCATGATCTTTTTAATGCCCTTGGCTTCATTCTTGTATTTTTTCCCTTCAAGGACTAGGAAATCTTTAGTTCCCCTATTGGCAATGCTCAGCTTCATATCATGAGCGCGTATTACCAGCTCCTCAAACGTACGAGGTTTTATCCCTTGTAAGATGTAGATAAGCTCCTAGTGCATGCCTTGAGTGCACATCTCCATTGCAGATAATTCAATGAGTCTATCTTTACAATCCAGACTTAAAGCTCTTCATCGGTTGATGTAATCGATGACTGTCTCTCCCTTCCACTGTTTGGTGTTCGTCAGCTCCATCATGCTAACAGTTCACTTTATACTGTAGAAGCGGTTCAAGAACTCCCTTTCTAGCTATTCCCAATTGTCAATCACTACTAGCTCCAAATCAGTATACTAATCGAAAGCATTTCCTTTCAAGGTGCGGACGAACTGCTTGATTAGCTGGTCTCTTCTGGTTCCTGCATTTTCGCAGGTTTCAATAAAGTGTGCAACATGTTGTTTTGGATTGCCCTTTCCATCGAACTACTGAAACTTTGGAGCCCAGCTGGCGTTCTCGGGTTGTCGATTCTCTTGATGTATAGCTACAGTACATAAAGGAAGTTTGCAACGGTCCTTCGTACTGAGCTCTTATGGAGTTTGTGATCATATCCTAGAGCTGTTGAACTGACTGGGAGGCAACAGAGGTGGATTGTGGTGGCTGACTTTCTTGCAAGATAGTCTTTACTTTGTCATTGGCTTTTGTAGCTGGAGATTGACTTGACTCAGCAGTATCTCGAGCCTGTATCTGATCTCTTAAAGCTACGATTTCATGATCTCGCTCCTCTACAACCTTCATTAGGAGATTTATCTTTATCTCCATCTCGGCCATGGTCAACTCAGTCGTTACGTCAGTCATCATGACAGACACTACAACAAAATGTGATTCTTTCTCTGATAGATCAGTAACAGAGAGTTTTCAAACAAGGGATTTTCTCTGTTGACGATCCCGCCTTTAGGAAATTCCATCAGCTGGTCCCAGATTTCCTCCGTGATGACAGAGCTTATGTAAGTGTTGCTTGCGATGGTAGCTTTGTATGCAACTTTCTTTGGTGCCATTTGTAGATTTGTTGACTTGTATGAGAGAGAGATGAGAGGTAGAGAGGTCTCACTGGGCGTGCCAATTTGTTCACACGATATTTCAAGAGAAATTTATTTCGTAGAACTTGAACTTTGTATTTGTATTAATTTTGTGGAAAGTGAATATAATCTCTAATACATAGTATTTTGATACTTTCAAAATAAACTATAAACTTTAAGCTAGTTGATCTTCTTGAACGATCGACCTTTGGGCTTGTTGATCTTCTTGGGTGATCGGCCTTTGGGCTTGTTGGTCTTCTTAGATGATCGGCCTTTGGGCTTGATAATCTTCTTGGATGATCGGCCTTTAGACTTGTTGATCTTTTTGGAGGGTTAGTGTTCACACGAGGCTTTTGGAGAAACTTGTTTCATGAAGTTGAACTTAAGTTGGTGTTGATGTTGAAGTTGATTTGATGCGATGTGGTTCGATCTCTAGTACTTGATCCTCTGATTCTTTCTCGGTTGGGTGAATTTTTTTGACTTGAAGAAGAAAAGCACCGAATGTTCTTGAAATAGAATCTTAGAAGAGTCTTTGGGTCTTCAGGGATCTCCTGTCTTCTAGGAGTGCAGCTTCAGGAGTCTTGGGAGTCTTTTGCTTGTTGATGAATTCTTTCTGAGCTCTCTGAATGTAGAAAATGCTTATATCTTCAAAGAACTTCAGTCTTCAGAAGGCTTGTATCTTCAAAGGATTTCAGTCTTCAGAATTCTTTCATCTTCGAAGGACTTCAGTCTTCAGGTGTGGTTAGCTTCAGGAGTCAAAGAATCTTCTGATTGTAGAGAATTCCCTATAAGCTCTATGGAGTATAGAATTGCTGACCTCTCTAAATGAGGAGAGCTTCTCTATTTATAGAGTTCACAGGTGGGCTTGGGCTCAGTTGATCCATGGGCCTAACCATTGGGCCCAATTAGTTGGACTTGGGCTTAGTTGGTACATGGATCTGGCCTTTGGGCCCAATTAATTGGATTTAGGCCTGATTTGACATTTGGGTCAAATTCAACCTATTTTTGGGCTTAGTTGAATTTTGACCCAAATAATAATATCAAATTGGGCCAAATTAATCTTATCTGATTCAACGGTCATGATAAAAACACGTGGCATCATCGAAATTTGTTTTCAACTTCAATTTAGGACATATGTCAACTCCTAATTAAGCCTAAATTTAATGATTTGGATTAATTTAGTAAATGACGTGACAACTTGTGATTGGTCCAAAATTTCTCATTCAACAACTACAATCTTATGTTTATACAGGCAATGCACATTAATATTTTCTACTATATATAGGTACATATGTATATATCTATTTATGTATGTATATATATCTTGTGGATAAAACCAAATGCATATAAATAAAACAACAAACTTATAAAGAAGAAGAAGAAAAAACTTACCTCACAAACTAGAAGAAGAAGTTGGAGAAGAATCCAAGAAGTGAAGAAAAAATTAAAAAAAAAAAAACTAAAGAATTATTGAAGTTGAAGATTATAAAAAAATAACCAAAAAAATCTGAAAGTAATTAAAAATTGAAGTTGAATAGTCACTCTACATGACTTCCTTCTTAATTTCCAGAAATCAAAGATCTGTTTAAGGAAGGAAAATCTAAAAACTAAATAGAAGAAAAAGGATTCAAACTTGGGTTCGAGGGGTTTTAGAAGACACATTTACTAATGGGTTAACTAAAGTTATTTATACTCTTTTACTTTATATATATATATATATATATATATATATATATAAAAGACTATAAAGTTGAAGGGGTGGGCTCGAGCCCCCTCTGTATGTATATATATTTCTAAGTAAGTATATGTATGTATATATAATATATAGGTGTGCACACATATGTTTATATATTTATGTATGTTATATATGTATGCATGTATGTATAATTAGTGCTAGAGCTACTTTTTAGAAAAATATAAATTTATAGTAATTAATATCTACCTTAAGATTAATTATTTTAGCAATAAATAGCACTAGAAGTAACCATAAAGTTCACTATTATGGTTATCGTTAATTTTCATTTAAGTTGTATGAATATTATTTTGATTCTCATGTTTCTCTTATATTCTCTCTCAGAAAAAATACAAAACATGGATGACATTTCTTTTCCAGGTTCAACAATATTCTCTGATGGAAGAAATATCTCAAAATCATCATTTTTTACCTCGATTACATCTTTGTTGTCATTGTCTTCCCTGTTTTTGCTCTCACTATTTTCAACGCAAACATCAGTTTTATCACATTTATTACCATCATCAGGGATAAGACTATTAATACTTGGAACTGATCTCCATTCTGACTCATGGACTGGAGCTGGAGAAATAACAGGTGGCGCCATTTCCTTCCTGAGATTCCTCCTATAGTATGTGATCCATGGGACTTGTTTGGTCGGTAGAATTGATTAATTGGTACTAATGATGTAAAGGATGCGCTCAGGCAAGATAGATAGACTCGGATCCCAATTGGTTTCTTCACTAGTATTCTCCCCCTGAAGAGAACCATTGGGAAAGAATGGATGATCTTCAAAGAATGTCACATCCATGGAGACCAAGTAATTCCTGGAAGAGGGATGATAACACTTATACCCACGCTGATGAAGTGGATACCCTCACAAAGACACATTTCTGAGCCCGAGGGGTAAACTTGGTTCGATTAGGGCTATGAGTATGGACAAACACAATACAGCCAAAGACTCGGAGGGGTACATCAGAAAGAAGTCGGGTATTGGGACAGAACTCTTTGAAGGAATCTAAGGGGTTTTGGAACTTTAAAGCCCGGGACGACACTCGATTTATCAGATGGTTGCTGTCAAGACAACATCATCCCATAAATAGGAAGGAAGGGAAGTGAACAACAAGAGACCGAGCAACTTTGATTAGGTGATGATTTTTCCGTTCAGCCACTCCATTTTGTTGAGGGGTGTATGCACAGAAATTTTGATGGACTATTCATTTTGAGATTAGGAACTCTCTTAAAGAATTATTAAGATATTCCCGATCATTATCATACCGGAGAATAGCGATTTTGGCATTGAACTGGGTTTCTATAAAATTGTTGAATTGTTGAAAGACCGTTGTAACTTCGGATTTGTCTATCAAAAGAAAAACTCAGGTTAGCCTAGTATGATCGTCAATGAAGGTTACAAACCATCGCTTTCCAGTGATGGTAGTAACAAGTGATGGACCCTAGAAATCGCTATGGAACAGGGTGAATGGTTTAAAAGGCTTATAAAGCTAAGATTTGAAAGAAACACGAGACTCTTTGGCATGGACACACACATCACATTTTAACTTAGAAATATTAACATTATGAAAAATATGAGGAAATAAATAATTCATATACTAAATATTAGGATGGCCAAGGCGATAGTGCCATAACATATAGCCAGTTTCAGAAACAAAAAAATGAGATGAAAACAAACTAGCCCTATCACATATCTTAAATGAGGCTTCTTCAGTGAGGAAATAGAGCCTTCTATCATGTCAGGCAGTACTAATCTCATCCCCGAGTTCAGATCCTGAAAAGCAATAGTATCAGGTGAGAAGATAACATAACATTTCAAATCCCTCGTAATTTTACTAATAGATACAAGATTGTAAGAAACTTTTGGCACATGCAACAGATCTTGGAGAATTAAGCCCTCAAAGGGCGATACCCGTCCTTTTCTAGTAATGGGAGAAAAAGACCCATCAGCAATCCTGATCCTTTCATTTCCAGCACTAGGTTGATAAGAGAGAAACTGGTCAGAGGAACCAGCCAAGTGGTATGTGGCCCCTGAATCTAATATCCATAGTTTATTACCAGTTATACTCATAAGGCCAAAGGAGTGAAAAGTACCTGATTCAACAATAGTACTCACCCCAACCGTACTCAAACTGTTTTTACTATCAACTAAAGACTGCTTCTAAGTATGTTCATCTTCTAAGTCACTCACTAGGGTACGACCAGTGTTTGATTTTTCATGAGACTGTTGTCGCCTGCTATTTGGGGGTCTCCCATGCAATTTCCAACACTAGTCCTTTGTGTGTCAGGGCTTCTTAAAGTGCTCATACACAGAAGGGGTTTTTTATCGCCATCAGTACTGGGTGACTTCGCAACGAAAGCTACTGCATCAGTTGTAGTAATAAGGTTATTCATGGTGCATGATCGATCCAATTCCAGCCATATTTCAGAGCAAACTTCTCTAAGAGAGGGTGTAGGACATTGGCCATTTAATTCTTCTTGTACAAGAAATCCTGCAGAGTTGCCCATCGAGCCAGATAAATAAGAAGCATTTGGAAAAATAGAGAACGAATTTACTGGATTCTCTGAGAAGATTAGTTGAACCGGTTGGGGATTTGCACCGAGAATCGTATCCAGGTCTGAAATTTATTGTTAAAGATACGTCATCCGTTGTCAAAGTCATCAGGGCATTAGGTCGAGCCACGAGTGGCTGGAAACGAAGTAGCCACCGACAACTGAACAGATGTCGCTGGCGGCTGTTGGTGGTCCTTGTACCTACCCGGTGCACGAGGTGGCATCAGCTAGTTCGAGCGGTTGAATGGCTTGAGCGGCATCTAGTTTGACCGGCTAGAAGGTTCGAGCGAAGTACTTAGCGCGGACAGCAGCACCCCACTGCTACAGTGATCAATCAGACCTGGTGCGGAGGACTCGAACAACACGATCGGTACGGACAGCAGCAACCCATGGCTGGACTCGAGTGACTCAATCGGCTTCGTCTCCGTCCGACCATCGAAGGCAGCGCCACTCTGATATTTATCTCCGATTGTGGCTTCCATCTGGCGCGGAGGCTCCCATCGACTATGGCTCTCCATCGACGGCTGATCCTAACTCTCCATTGGCTACAGCTGGACGGCTGAAATCAGCTTCGATATGGCTGCTTGAAAGCATTCCTTCATAGCCGCTTGAATGGCTGTCTTCATGTCAACACTTGAAGTTCCATCGGCTGAAGAACACTGTGGTTGGTTCTCTTCCACGATGGCTAGGGTTTTGTAACCTAGCTCTGATACCATGATGAAATATAGAAGAGGGAAAGAGAAAAACAACGCACAGTTATGTGGAAACCCTAGTACAGGGAGAAAAACTACGGTATAGAATTCTTTCTTATTAGTTAACCTGATACAAAGAATACACAGTGATTGCCAGCTTAAATAGAAAAAAAAAAAAAAAAAAAGGGAAACCCTAGGGTACAAGTATAAAGATGAAAATGCCCATAGAGTAAAAAACCCTAATTTCAACACTTTTTATTCTTGCAGGATTGAAGCCCCATAGGAACCTGCATGTGACGAGTAGGGAATGAGGAGTGATGAAGGAGTAGGGGAAATTCCCTATCAGCTAAATTGGGATGGAGACAAAGAATTACATTCCCATCCCCGTTCCTTGCTTTGTATATTTTTATCATTAATTTCTAATATATATATGTGTGTATACGTATGTACGTATGTACGTATGCATCGTATGCATGTGTGTATATATATATATGTATATATATGTATATATCATACTATTTTAAAAAGGTGCAAAAGCATATGATAATTTTTGGACTATTTTATTCGAATGATAACTCTATTATTTCCATTATGTCCCTTCAATAATTAGGCTCATGAGAAAAAAAAAATCATTGCCTATTTAAGTTTAATTAACCATTATGAAAAACTAATAACAATTATGAAAAACTAATATATGCAAAAATTATTAACATGTATAATTATTTATCTTATTAGCCTTTAAAAATGACCTCTCATTACATATTTAAATTCAATTAACAATTATAGAGAAAAAAAACCTACCAATTACCTTGAAAAATTATTAATGTGGCCATTAATAATTATCACTACGTGGGCTAAATTATTGTTTCGTAACTACATACTAAAATTACTATTAATGGGTATTTATTTGATTAATTTTCAATTGAACATAAATTTGGAATGTTAGATCCAAAAATTATTATTAAGAAACCACTATACGCATACAAATTGAAAAGGTTGAGTGCATATTCATGCATATTCATTTTCTTCTTTCTTTTTCACTTTTTTTTTTAATTTCTAAATTATATATTACAGTATAGTTTGTTAATTTATATTTCCTTTTTAATTAATGCATTTCAATTATGCCTCTCCAATTTGTTCGAAAAGAAAGGAGTAAATTTTCTCATCCGTAACTATTTGAATTGTGTTACAACGTCATCGCGACGAAGAGCAATCGAAGTCTTTTCCTAAGGGCCTCTTTTGAGGTGAAAGATTTGGAGTCGTCACTAATCATTATGGGTGTGCTTGGTCACCTTTTTTAATAGAAAAAAATGTGGTCTACTTAACCAAAGTTTGGTTTGGGGTCGTTGAACGTAGGGAATGTAAGTTAGAATGTGAGGTTGAAGGATATGGCTAACTCACGCGGCAAGTCGAAGTACTTGTTGTCGTTTGAAGAGGTATACGACTGGACAGTAAATGATAGTGCTGGAGAGGAAGACGATAACGTCAACAGGTAGACGATAGTTCAAGAGGCAGACGATAGCACTTAGACAAGGTAAACAATAGCGTCAAATATAGACGATAGCATTTAGTGGAGGTAGACGATGACGTCTGAGGGAGGTAGACGATAACTTCAAGAGATAGATGATATCGTGTAGACAATAGCATTAGGAGGTAGACGATAGATGATATCATGTAGACGATAGCGTCAGGAGGTAGACGATAGATGATATCATGTAGACGATTGCATCATGAGGTAGACGATATCATGTAAACGATAGCGTCATGACGTAGACGATAGTATCAGAAAAGGTAAACGATAGTTTCAATCAGGCAGACGATAACTCAGACAGTACATGACAGTGGCAAGCCAACTTTTTCTTTATAATTTCTTGTGTATTGAAATATACATAGGTGATGTATTTATACAATATGGAATCCCTAATTTGGGAATGCAAAAATAACTCAACAAAACAAATGGTTAGATATTTTGTTGTAAGTAACCTATTCCTTTGGTAAGCCCTACTCTTTTGGTAGAAAGGCAAGACTGTATTTTATGTGTTGGCATCCTTAACATCCTTAACATCCCCCCTCAAACGAGAGGATAGTTCTACTACACCGAGTTTGAATCGAAGGTGGAAGAACTGTTAGTGTGTTAAGGTCTTAGTAAGGCAGTCAACGATATGGTGGGAGGATGGTACATAACGAACATCAAGCTGACCATTGAGGACGTGATCACGAACAAAGTGAATGTCGATCTCGATGTGCTTGGTCCGCGCAAGAAACACCGAATTGATGGCTAGAGCACCGACACTGAGGTTGTCACACCATAGGACTGGAGCAGACTTATGTTTGACACCAATCTCAGACAGTAATTGTTGCACCCAGATGATTTCTGTAGAGGCATGAGCGAGCGCTCTATATTCAAACTCTGTGCTGGACTGGGAAACAACGGATTGTTTCTTTAAGGACCAGGAGACAAGATTACCTCCAAGGACGATGCAATAAGCAGCAATTGATTTTCGATTGTCTATGTTGGCTGCCCAATTGGCATCGGAGAAGGCTGAAATAGACAAGTCGGACCCATGTTGAATATAGAGGCCAAAGTGTCGAGTGCCACTTACATATCTTAGTACTCTCTTCACCGCTTGCCAGTGAACGTCTATAGGTTGCTTTAAGTACTAACTTAGATGATTAACCGTATACGTAATGTTAGGTCTCGTGGTGGTTAAGTACTGTAGGGCGCCAATCGTGCTCTGATAGATATAGGGATTGTTAAGAGGAGTGTCATCAAAGCTGGAGAGTTGCTTGTTTAGAACACTCGAAAAGGGTGCCGATTTTAGATCTCCAAGGTCAAGGCGGTGAAGTAGGTCCTCGATATACTTTTCTTGATTCAGTAGAACTCCATTGGGGATAGTGTGCAGTTGGACTCCAAGAAAGTAATGGAGTTGGCCAAGATCTTTTAGAGCAAACAAGACTATTATAAGCTTGTTGATTACCTGCGGATTGGTGCCGATGATAATTACATCATCAAAATATACCAGTAAGAGTATCAAGGCAGAAGTGCTCCGATATATGACGAGAGATGTATCATACTTAGCATTCTGAAAGCTCCAACTACATAGTGTTGTTTTCAGTGTGTTGTTTCAGGCCCTTGGCGCTTGTTTGAGGCCATATATGGCCTTGTGTAAGTGACAGACATGATTTGATAGTTGAGGATCAACAAATCCTTGCGGTTGGCACATGTAAACATCTTCATCGAGGACCCTATTAAGGAAGGCGTTATTGAAATCTAACTGTCTCAGCTGCCACCCTTTGGATACAGCAAAGCTAATGATGATCCGGATGGTAGATGTCTTTACCACTGGACTAAATGTCTCAAAGAAATCAATGCCTGGGTTTTGATGGAAGCCTTTTGCTACGAGGCATGCCTTGTAGTGTAGAATGGAGCCATTAGAACTCCGTTTGATTTTGAATACCCATTTATTGCCAACAACGTTCATCGATGGTGACGTTAGGAACTAAATTCCAAGTCTGATTTTTCATCAGTGCTTGAAATTCATCACTCATCGCTTTGTTCCACTGCATGGTTTTGAGCGCATCATTGACTTGGGTAGGTTCGATTAGAGACTAGTATTTTTGGGTTTTAGAGGACAGTATTTTGGGTTTGAAGATGCCTGCCTTTCCTGGGTAATCATGGGATGAGTAACACGGGTACTGGGTGTGGGACAGTATCGATTGAAGACTGGGCAGTGGACGACGAAGGTAAACGATCAGTAGGTTAGGTGGTAGGCGATGGTGAGTTAGGTGGTAATCGATCGGAGGGATTGGTTGGTACACGATCGGTGGATAAGTGGGTGGTGGGTAAATGATCGTTGGGTAAACGATCACTGGGTAAACGATCACTAGGTAAATGATCGTTGGGTAAACTATCGGTAGGTAGACGATCGGTCGGCTGGACATTACACGATGAGGGTAAACGATCGTTGGGTAAATTATCGGTAAGTGAAAAATCGTTGGGAAAGAGATCACTGGGTAAGCAACTGATGGGTAGACGATCAGTGGGCAGCACACTAGACGATGAGGGTAAACGATCGTTAGGTACACAATTGGTAGGTAGACGATCAGAAGAATGAGGTGGGAAGATTGGGTTGTCTGTAGAGGTATTAGCTAGTGATTGGGTGTGGGTTGTTCTGACAATTGATGAGGGTGAGGTTGTGGACGTAGAGGGCATAGAGTCACTATGCGGTGTGTTCTAACTGAGGGGCAGCCAGGAAACCAAATGGATAGCAACTGCTTGCTTCCTTGGTCTACAAGCTAAAGAAGATACCTAACAAGGAAAGTCAGTTTCATCAAACACAACATGTCGAGAGATTAATAGCCTCCCATTGGGGTTGAGGCATTTATAGCCTTTGTGATTCATAGCCGGACCGAGATAGATGAACTTCTCTATGCGATAGCTCAACTTATATGAATTGTACGGTTTCAAGCAGGGCAAACATGCACACCCAAATATTCGAAGCTCCTCAAACCTGAGCTTCTTTTTTAACATCACTTCCATTGGAGACTGTCCATTTAGGACAGGGGTGGGATGGCCATTAATCAGCAGAGTTAAGTATAAGAAAGCATCCCACTAATGATGTAAGGGAAGATAGGCTTGGGCTAGTAGGATTAGCCCTGTCTCCACTATGTGTCTGTGCTTCCTCTCAACCCTTCCATTTTGTGCTGACATATATGGACAGGTGTACCTGGAGGCAATGCCAAGCTGATGAAAGACTTTATGTATCTTGACAAATTCTCCACCACTATTCGACTATAGGGACCTGATCAGTGTATTGAACTGAGTTTGTATCATGGTGAGAAAGTGTTGAAAAGCTGCCAGTGTGTCACTTTTTAACCTCAGAGGATAGATCCATGTGGACCTACTGTGATCATCAACAAAGATAGCATAATATTTATACCCATCTGTAGACAAGAGAGGAGTTAGACCCTACAAATCAGTATGTATAAGTTCAAAGGTTGCAGATGCTCTTGAGTTAGAGTTAGGGAAGCTAAAGAATGTGATTTGTCATAGCTACAAGAATCACAAAATTTGAGCTCTTCATTAAATAACATAAGGAGATTACCGCCTTTGATAATAAACTCTAGTGTTTTTTACGAATGATAGACAAGCCTTCTATGCCATGTAACCTTAGACACCCTATGCTTCGAAGATATGCTAAGAGCAGACAGATCTTTATTCTTGTGCACTGGTTGCGATGGTACTTCGTTTCCTACTGATTTCGAACTGACCTCTGCACCCTCTAACTGATATAGTCCATCTTTAAGCATTCCCTTCATTACTATTTATCCCGTACCCTTGTCCTTAATAAGACAATAATTCGTGTGAAATTCAATAAACATGTTATTGTCTTTTGTTAGCTTAGATATACTGACCAAATTTTTTGCTATGGCAGGTACACATAACATATCATTCAGTTTCAAATTGCAGGCATCACTAAACAGACATGCAGTTCCAACATGAGAAATTTTTAGAGTATTACCATTAGCTACAGTGACTGTTTCAGTACCTAAGTATTCAGTCGGATTGCCAAGATTATTGAAGTCTGAGGTAACATGATTGGAGGTACCATTGTCAGCATACCAATTTGTATCAGTCATGTTTTCTTGTCTTGTCAGAAAGGGTTACTTCCATAAGCAGTGGCTAGGGCTGTTGGGTGAGGTTGTGTGTTTTTGGTCTGGTTGTTAGGGAAGGGTTGTCCTTTGTTTTGAGGAGAATTAGGAACAAAATCTCTGTTATATCTGTTGAAGCAATAAAACGCTATGTGTCCTACCTTCCCACAGACTTGACACACAGGTTTGTTGTTGTTTCTTCCCCTGCCTCAACCTCTGCCATGGCCACCACCACCTTGTTGTCCTCCCCCAGTAGACTAATTGCTGCTATTGGTCTTGTTGTTTTGGTTGACATGTCTAGTGTTTGTCATATTCACTGATGCATTACTGACTTGGTTAAAGCCTACTGTCATCTTTTGGTTTGACTGACGTTCCAATCTCCTTTCATACAGGAGAAGTTCTGACTGCATATCAAGCCACGGCATGTCTGCTCTCCCTTGGATCGTGGCCTGTTGGAATTGTAGCCTTTATCAAGTCTTAATAGTACCTATGAAGCAAGAGCTCTTGGTGGCACAGGACTACCAACTTGCTCGAGATTGTCAACATTCATTTTCATAGTTCGAAGGTACTCTTCCATTTTCAAATTACCTTTCCTGGTTGTTTGAAACACATGTCTCATATAATCTTCTTCAGCCCTGGACTGAACACCAAAGAGTGGTTGAATGCTGGTCCACATATCCCTTGTACATTCACATCCCATCACTTGAATGGCAGCCTCTGGTGTCATGGAGTTATACAGCCAACCAAGGAGAATTTGATCTACAGCCATCCATGCTTCGTATTGAGGATTTACCTCAAGTGCTGTCGACGAGCTAGAAGCATCACTGCCGAAGCTTCCTTCTGTGCTGCGCAGAGCAGCTCTTGCTCCAATCGATCCAATCGGTATGCTCTCACCAACTGCAGGTTGCAGAAACATTGGGGGGACAAACTTTTTGTCTGGTCAGGTGTCCTTCAAGTCGGTAACTCCGAAGGATTGGAAGCGCCAAGTTTTTCCATAGGAGGAAATTGGTGCGATCAAGTTTAATGGAGGTTATCTGATTGAGAAGTTGGTTCAAGGGTGGGTCGTTAAAGTTGGTTGTGCCGAGGGTGGCTTCCAGGTTTCCTTGATTGACGTTGGTCATTATTAGCACTAATACCAAGTTAGAATGTGAGGTTGAAGGATATGACTGACTCACGCGGCAAGTCGAAGTGCTTGTTGTCGTTTGAAGAGGTATACGACTGGACAGTAAACGATAGTGCTGGAGAGGTAGACGATAACGTCAATAGGTAGACGATAGTGTTAAGAGGCGGACGATAGCACTTAGACAAGATAAACGATAGCGTCAAAGAGAGACGATAGTGTTTGGTGGAGGTAGATGATGACGTCTGAGGGAGGCAGACGATAGCTTCAAGAGAAAGACGATATCATATAGACGATAGGTCAGGAGGTAGATGATAGATGATATCGTGTAGGCGATAGCGTCAGGAGGTAGACGATAGATGATATCGTGTAGACGATTGCGTCATGAGGTAGACGATATCGTGTAGACGATAGTATTAGAAAAGGTAAACGATAGTTTCAATCAGGCAGATGATAACTCAGACAGTACATGACAGTGGTAAGCCAACTTTTCCTTTATAATTTCTTGTGTATTAAAATGTGCATAGGTAATGTATTTATACAATATGGAATCCCTAATTTGGGAATGCAAAAATAACTCAACAAAACAAATGGTTAGATATTTTGTTGTAACCAACCTATTCCTTTGGTAAGCCCTATCCTTTTGGTAGAGAAGCAAGACTGTATTTTATGTGTTGGCATCCTTAACATCCTTAACAATATATTAGCACCCTACAACACCCGTTTGAAAACATCTTATTTTGTTATCCAATTCATTTTATCAAGGATGATTTTTACTTGTAAGAAAACTATTAATTCTATTAAGAAATGGTTATCCAAAAATTATTAATGAAATTAATTAAAATATGACTAATTAAAAAGTTCACCGGTAAAGGTGTTTCTTTACAGCCAATTTAAGTACCTCGACCTAGACATAACTATTGCTTATAGTCAATTTTATTTAAAATTCATTGTAAAATTTCGTATTATTTTCAAAATACAATTTAGAAGATGAATATTTAATTAACACCTAAATGTCAAAACAAATTTAGACGACGTCTCACTAATCACGCTCCAACTTTAAGAATAAAGTGGAGTTGTGTGTTATGAGGATATTAATGTCAATTAATTTATTATCATGTCGATGTTTGAATTCCCTAATTAGAGAAACATTTACCTCAATAATTTGAGATTTTGACAATCGTAACTCTGTTATAGGATTAGGATTAACATGATAGTTAAAGAAATATCTCATATGGATCAAAGCACATTTTAAAGGTAAAATGTGAAACGGTCTTTATGACTGGTGTAAGCCCTCCAAAAGAAAATTAGACTTTATTTTGTAAACCAAGATCAAAATCCAATTCAATCTTTATTTAGAAAATTCAAATTCTAATGAAATTAGAATTCATTTGTAAACTTTGAATTAAAACCAACTTAAAAATCATTTATGAAAGGTTCAAATTAAAATTGAAATTGAGGTTGCTTTTGGAAATTCTAAATCGAAATGATTCAACATTGAATTTGAAATAAGGGCTTGACACCATGTTACTAATCTTAAAGTAGATATACTTACTAACTGTGTGAAAAAATATGTATATAAGCATATATATACATACCTATGTATGTATGTATATATATGTGTGCACGTGCGTACACACAAACCCAATTCTATACCAACTCAATATATTCTTATTGGATTTTTTTTTTTTTTTTTTTTTTTTTTTTGCCTACTTAACAAATCTGAATCGTTTGACTAAAAAAATTGGCCTAGTAAAAATTTGTTTGGCAAATGTAAAGCTTTCGAATTGATAATGCTAAAATAAAATACTTGTAACACTCGAAAAGGAAAGAAGATACCGCACATTGACCAATTTTCGTACGTTTTCAAGTGGTTCTATTATCCCGTTCTAAATGGCTCCCTCCATGTCGAAGCTATATTTTTTAATTATTTTGCTATACACACACACATCTACATACACACACTCTCCACTTCCTAAATCTCGTTGATTTTATAGTTTGTAATTTGTAAATACAAATTATTTATTTAATTTAATAAGAAATATTTCGCTTGACATTTAGAAATCATCAACTCAATCAAATAAATGAAGATCCAATGTTGTTTAATGTAACTTGAATAGTAGTTGATTCCTGGTTTTGAAAAATGAGGTTCTCCCTCTCATTGACCTGAGAGGGGTTAATTTATAGTTGGACTATAAACTTTTTGTTCATTATATGAATAAGTGACATTTAAGGAGTTAAATGTAATTACAAGGCTAAAATGGTAATGTTGATCCAACTGTAGCTACAAGCAAATCGTGAAGTGTAGCTATAGGTCCCCTTGTTAGCTTAATAAGGATTAATGAAAGTCAAGTAATTTTGAATTATTTTGAATTGTTCAAATTAATTAAAGGGAATTAATAGTATGAGATACAATTAATATAATTTATTTTAATACATTATATTATAAAATTTAATGAGAGATAAATATTTGAATATGATTCAAATATTAATTATATGAACGAGATTAATATAAAAGCTATAGTTTGAAATTAATATGAATATGATTTATATTAAAACTATAGGTTATATGAGAGAATATAACAACATGTTATACTATATGTGATATAATATAAACTATAGATTATATATAATATATGTTTAAATCTAATTATATTAAATTAGTTAATATAATTTTACTTTTAAATTTGAGCATAACTCCTAGAGAGTTAATCCTAGGGAGTTGTTTTCACGATGGTGGAGGGAGTTAATAAGGGGTTAATAATTCCCTTACATCTCTTGTATGTCAAAAATGAGATAGAGAAATGAACAAAATTTATGATTATGCGAAATAGTTTTTCAAAAAAAAAAAAAAAAAAAAAAAAAAAAAAAAAAAAAAAAAAATCTTCTCTGTGATCTTCATCTTCTTCCTCTATACTTTTCTCTCAAAAAAACAAAATTATCTCATTTTCTCACAAAAATTAATCAAGCAAGTCTACACTACCACTTAATTTTTACCCGAAGAATAGCAAGAAAGACTTCATTGTCGGTATCCAAGAAGGTAGTTGTTTGTCATGTTTGTATTTTTGATCAAGCAATTCGTGATCTCATCGAGAGAGGAAATTTGTGAAGACACTTTTCTAAATTTGTGTATCCATCATTTAATATTTTTTCTCAATTTCTTTAATGTACATAAATTGAATTTAAACTTTTTGGCATTCACATGCTTCTGCATAGGGAATTTGATTCCTTCAATTGGTATCCGAGCCATTTCGTATAATTTTTTTTTCAATTTGCATTTTGACTGTAGTTTGCAGATTGGATGTTTACAAACTTTAGCACTTAGAATTTACTACCTTAATCCGACTAAAGTTGTATAGGCCCATTGTTTTTGGACATTTCATTACGCTATGGAGTCTGTTAGTCTGTGTCTTGAAGCTTTAGAAAGAGTTGTTGAATAATGCAAGTAGATTTGGAGCATTTCTGGAAAATTGAAGCAGAGTAGCAGCTTTTGGCCTAGAGGACTGTGGCGTTGTTGTCGAAGCACAACGGTGCTCGGGGAATTTCATGTACAGCGTCGTGGCACAAGTGCCACGACGCTGCTTGAAATCTTGCCGAGCGCTGCTACACTCTTGTCCTAGTGCCACTACGCTCCGAAAGAAAAAGCCATAGCGCATCGATGCTTTAGCACAGCGTCGCTGCACTTGGAGATGTCCTTGTGCGCGCGCTTGCGTCTTGGAGATTGTGGGTTTGAGGCCAACGTGGTGCATGGAGCAGTTTTTAACTATTTTGTTTCCCTTATTTTATGTATTTTTATTTTTTTAATTAATTAAATTAATATAAATTTAATTAATTCTTTGGACTGTGAATTTTTTTGTCCAATTTTGTTGTTTAATTAATCTCTATATGTGATGTATGATTATTTTTATGTATATTGTATAATATATATCATATAATTTAAAATCCCACCATAGGATAAATATTTTATTATACATCATATTCATTATAATTATTATAATATATGGTCGCATGATATAATAACCATGTTCATGTATTATATTTAATATAATTATTATATTATATAATTGCATGCACAATTAACATGTTCATGCATCATACTATAGTATGAAAGTTATACATTATAGTTTGGTACAATGGATGTGTTTATTTTCATTAGATTATAATATCAGTGCTATATTATTTAATGAAAATAAAATTGCATTGAGCATGATATTACTTACTAAGTATGAGTGTTATATTTCATAAATGTCATTAGATGCATGATTATAGGTTTTAATTATTTCATTATTTTATAAAGATTATATGATTGATGAATTAGAATTAAAATCTACAATCTAGAGTTGCATGCAAACATATGTTTCAGTTAATTTTAAATGGTTTAAAACTAATTCACCTAGACCTGTGTTAATTATTTCTAACATGATTAGAAATGGGTTAATCTTTTATTGTTACTATTAACTTGATTAATAAAATATTAAAATCATAAGAAGATTGTTCATCCCTTAAAATCCTCAATTCCAAGGTAGAATTAAAAAAAAATAATAATAATAAAGAAAACCTATATAGATAGTCTTTATAATGGAACTTTTTTTTTTTTTTTTTTGTCCAAGATTCTAATATTTATGTAATTGTCTACTTAGCTTCACTTTTTAATTATCACAACAGTCTCAATTCAATTACATTTAAACCCTTATATAACATATATATTATAAAAATTTAAATAAGGCTAAAGGACATTTAATTCTTTATTGGGTTAAATGAGAACGTTTAGTATTAGATTTTTTAAAATCCTTCCGACTCATTACTCCTCTTAACCACGTCTAAAAGAGAAAAATAACAGAATTACTTCATCTCTTCCCAAGTTCTTTACCCTTTCATTTCATTCCTAAAACGTAATCATATATGAAGTTATATGAGTATATACAGAGGTACATAAAAAATATACATATTTATCTATACAAGGTGTATACGTGTGTATATATAGATGAAGGTACATACCGATGACAAAGTGGAGCTATAGAGATATAGTAGCAAATAATATATATGAAGATATATACATATTATATTTGAATAGTTGTTAGTAGCAAAGAATATATATGAAGATATATAGATATTATATAAGTTGTTTATAATGTAATTAATTATTAAAGTATAAAATTTGCGACATTCACTATAAGAAATCTGAGCTTTGATATCGGTTGCAAAAAACTAAAAATGCATGTACAATATCAGTTTCTCAAAGAAAAAAAAGATCTTTAATGTCGGTTTTAAATCAATTACTAAGATATAATTAATGAGGGCTACAATATTGGTTAAAAACTAACATTGTATCTACCCATTTAATTCTTTTCCCTTAAGTAAAAAATCTCCTTTCATTTCTCTACTCTTCTTCTCTCTCCTTTCTCACAAAATGTCCTCTTCCCATAAATCCACCGTCACTGTCATCCATCACGGCTCGTTGTCATTCCGCCGCCGTCGTCTCCTTTTTTTCACCCATAGTCAGTCTGACATCATCGTCGTTGTGCAAATTCCTTGATTGTCAGTAGCTCCGTTCGTCAAATCTCGTTCATGGAGATTTAGTACGTGCAAAACTTGTTCGTGGAGGCTCTATTCATGTAGATCTCGATCCCAGATTGTTGGTTTCCAGTACCTCCATTCGTGAGGATCTTTGTTCGTGCCGATCTCGATTCTGCAGTTGACGATCGTGTAGTTCAACAAACTTCATCGATTAGTTACTGACTACACGATCGCGGAGTAAATTGTTTCTTTAGCGCTTGTTATATGATCAGCTAGACGATCGTGCTTCACAGTAACGTCGTCGTCTAAATGATCATTTAGACTTGCGAGTTTGAATTTGATGCACTAAACAGTCAAGTGCCTCATGCTTCATTGCATTGTAAATGGTACTCAATCGTAGCTAAACGATCGTGGATACCTTGGCAGTTTGCTAAATGATCAGGGAGGCTTCGCCTGGGAGGTTCAAGACCCGGTTCGCCTGTGAACCGGTTTTCTCGATGGATAAATGTAATAAATAGAATTTTATTTTTGGTTTTGAGGTTTTTCGTCCCGGTCCTTTAGTCTTTTGATGAATGTACATAGGATGTATGTTTGACTATATGTCATATGGTATATCATATAGTTGAAATCCCACCTTAGGTTATGCATTGGTCATGCATCATCTCTATATTGTAAGAATTATGATTTAAATTACATAAGAGCATGCTCATGCATCATATAATATAAGAGTTATATTTATGCATACATTAAGCATAGACATGCATCATCTTTATATTATAAGTGTTATAGTATAAGGGTGTGTGGAAGCATGTTTACTTGCTTTATTACAAGTATATAAAAGTTATATATAGTAATGAATGGACATTGCATGAAGCATGACACATAGGTCAAATTTATAAGAGTTATAAATACCTGGTTGTGCATGGCAATGTGTATGGGTTTTAATTGTTTCTTTTATAAGGATTATAAGGAAATTAGAACTAAAATCTATAATAAAGACATGCATGCAAACTTAGGCTTGTATCATGGTTTTAAAAATGTATTAAAACTTTGTGGAGATAGATCGAAGATCACGGTTCTAATGAGATTAGCAACCTAAGGTTTAATCTTTTAATCAGTTTAATAGGATTAAATTGACTAATAAAAGATTAAAAGTGTAGCAAATCTATCTATAAGGAACCTTTTGTCTAAGGCGGGTTCTATCTAGACTGGGGTATTTAAGCTGACGGAAACGGGATACCCCTACTTGGGAACCTACCTGAAAAGGTGAATTAGATAGATTCGATCCATGTATGCAAATTTGAGGACAGTCCGTTAAAGAGTTTAATGAGACTACTTGAACTTATTTAATTTCAAAGAGAATAGTTGTTTTTTAGCAAATGAAACCAATTTAGATAAAATCAGTAGTCGGATGGTCTAAGTTAATGAACCCCTAGGTAGAACATTTAGTGGGAGGTACTTGGGGTATATGATGTTTCATTTAAACCTCTTCGCATTTCTCCCTTTATGTTCACACTATGAGATCTAACCTTGGCCTCGTGGTACCTTGGAAGTGTCCCCCTAAAGGATGGTGTTTGGGTCGGTCAATAACAAGGTGAACGGAGAAAATGCTCATAGTAAGTGGGAGTGAGACATGCAACAGCATATCCCACGGTTTCTCTCGTTAGGTTGGATAACATTTCTGTGCATCGCCTCGATGCACCCTGGGAGTATCCCCCTATAGGATGGCAGTTTTGCACGATTCTTTATCTGATCTCCTGTATAGGATAAGGTCGCTTTAGTCATTTTTCCTAATATGTTTTTTCCCTATGGTGGGCATTTGGGGCGGGACTCTAGGGCCGAAAATGAGAGGTTACACTTACGCGAAATTGTTAAAGGTTAACAGTTCTGAACCGAATAAATGGTGACTGTTAGGGTCAGTTACAAGAGTTGTTTCTTCCTAATGGTTGAGAGTGTCTCATCCCAGTGACCCCACCAGTGACGTTTGTCCTGCCTCGCTGCGGCATCATTGCGAAATAGAAGTCTTTTTACTTAGGGTATTTGGAAACTATTTTGCTAAAACTAAAATTGGTGTTAAAATATGGCATTGCATAGACTTATTAATTTTGTTCATTTTTCAGCAACGTAATTATGGCTACTGCCACATTAGCTCTATTAAGTGCCGACAAACTGATGAGCAAAAACTACGCTAGTTGGAAACACATGATCACAACAATTTTAATCATCGATGATTTATGATTTGTCCTTACGGAGGAGTGTCCTCCTATTCCACCTCAAAACGCCACTCAAAATGTTCAGGCGGCCTATGAGTGTTGGATACGGGCGAACGAGAAGGCACAAGTCTATATCTTGGCCAGTCATAACGACATTTTGGCCAAGAAACATGAGCCTATGGTCTCAGCATATGAGATCATGGAGTCCCTGCGAGGAATGTTCGGACAACCGTCGGGACAGCTCAAACATGAGGCTCTCATATGCATCTTCAACTCCAAAATGAAATAAGGCACCTCTGTTCGAGAACATATGCTTAATATGATAGTCCATTTCAACATGGCGAAGATGAATGCATCTCGGATCGATGAGGTAGCCAGGTTAGCATAATCCTACATTCTTTGCCAGATACCTTCTTGCACTTTGTCGACAATATGATTTTGAACAAAGTGGATTATACCTTTACAACTCTCCTCAACGAGTTGCAGACATTTCAATCCTTGCTGAAAAGTAAGGAGAAGAAGGTTGATGAGGCAAATGTTGCCTCGTCATCAAAGAAGTTCCATAAGGGTTCAACCTTAAGAACAATTTCTACACCTTCTATTTTTAACACTTCCAAGTGGAAGAAGAAGAAGGGTGGTAAAGGGAAGGGGAAGACACCTGCTAACCCACAGCTTGTCACCCAGCGGAAAGACGACCAACACATGGGGACAAAGGAAAGTGTTTTCATTGTAATCAGGATGGACACTGGAAGAGGAATTTTCCTTGCTAGATCAAGGAGAAGAATAGGGCTAAGACCAAGGCCAAGGCAAAATAAGGTAAATATGATTTACTAGTTTTGGAAGCTTTTTTAGTGGAGAAAGATTCTGCTTGGATTATTGACTCTGCGGCCACTAATCATGTTTGTTCTTCTTTTCAGAGGATTAGATCCCGACGGCAACTGGAGGCTGGTGAGATGACGATGCGAGAAGGAATTAGGCACGTCATCTCAGCTGTAGCAGTGGGAGGAGTCCAGTCGATTTTACAAAAGAAGTTGATCATTTTGCATGATGTTTATGTAGTTCTTGAGTTAAAAAAGAACTTAATTTCTTTAAAGTGTCTGATATAGTGTAATTATATTCTTAATTTTCATTTGAATAAAGTGTTTATTCATAAAGATGGAGTTGAAATTTGTTCAGAAAATTTGGAAAATAACTTGTATATGTTAAGGCCATTAGCAATGAGTTCCCTCTATAACCTACAGATATTTAAAACTGTCGTAACTCAAAATAAACGACAAAAGATTTCTCCAAAGGAAAATACCCAACTTTGGCACCTTCGATTAGGGCACATCAATCTCCATAGGATTAAGAGGTTGGTGAAGAATGGACTTTTAACTGAGTTATAGAAAAATTCTTTATGAGTGTGCAAATCTTGCCTTGAGGGTAAGATGACTAAAAGACCTTTTACTGTAAAAGGTTATCGAGCCAAAGAGCTTCTAAAGTTAGTGCATTCTGACCTTTGTGTTTCAATGAATGTGCGAGTCAGGGAAGGCTATGAGTATTTCATCACCTTTACTGATGATTACTGTAGGTATGGGTATGTTTATTTGATGCAATGGAAGTATGAATCCTTTGAAAAGTTCAGAGAGATCAAGGATGAAGTTGGAAATACATTGGATAGATGGATTAAGACACTTTGAACGGATCAAGGTGGAGAGTTTTTAGATTCGAGGTTCCAGAACTATTTGATAGAACATAGAATCATTTCCCAACTCTCAGTGTTGGGTACACCTCAGTAGAATGGTGTAGAGAAGAGGAGAAACAGAACCTTGTTGGTCATGGTTCGGTCAATGATGACTTACGTTTCCTTACCGAACTCATTTTGGAGTTTTGCAATGGAGACTGCAGTGTATATACTCAACTATGTTCCTTCTAAAAGTGTTGCGAGAACATTTTTGGAGTTATGGAACGAGCGTAAAGCTAGTTTGCGTCATTTCTGCATATGAGGTTGCCCAGTATATGTGCTTGAGGCTAATCCAAAGAAATTGGAACCACGGTCGAAGTTGTGCCTCTTTGTTGGCTACCCCAAAGGTACACGAGAGGGTTACTTTTATGATTTTACGGAAAACGGAGTGTTTGTGTCTACGAACGCTACCTTCCTGGAGGAAGATCATATTAGGGAGCACAATTCACGTAGTAAGATCGTGTTACATGAGCTTTCCAACGAAACTTTTGAAACTTCAACAAGAGTTGTTGAAGGGCTTACTTCATCAACAAGAGTTGTTGATGATAGTTCATCTGGTAGGTTAGTTCCACCTCAAGAGTTGAGGAAACCTCAACGTAGTGGAAGGGTTGCGAACCTACCTGTTTACTATCTGGGTTTCACGGAAATCTTGCCTATGGTAGCGGATAGCGACGTTGTACATCCGTTGTCTTATCAGAAGGCAATGGAGGATGGTTGACCGAGATGAATGGGTCAAAGCCATGGATCTCGAGATGGAGTTAATGTACTTCAACTCAATATGGGATCTTGTAGATCAACTTGATGAGGTCAAACCTATAGGTTGCAAATGGATCTACAAGAGGAAACGGAATGCCGATGGAAAGGTCACCTTCAATGCTAGACTTGTGACAAAGGGTTATACCCAAGTGGAGGGAGTCGACTATTAGAAGACTTTCTCGCCTGTTACCATGTTAAAGTCTATCTGCATCCTCTTGTTCATTGCTACTTATTATAATTATGAGATATGGTAAATGGATGTCAAGACTGCCTTTCTGAATGGTAATCTTGAGGAGACAATTTATATGGTACAGCCCAAGGGATTCATAGGCCAAGGTCAAGAGCAAAAGGTTTGCAAACTAAATCGGTCCATTTATGGGCTGAAACATGTGTCTCGATCTTGGAACATTCGATTTGATACTGCGATCAAATCGTATGGCTTTGACCAAAACGTTGATGAACCTTGTGTCTACAAGAAAATCAACAACAGTTTAGTAGTTTTTCTAATGTTGTATATAGATGATATCCTACTCATTGGAAATGATGTAGGACTACTGACTGCATTTAAGAGCTGGCTAGCGACCCAATTCCAAATGGAAGATTTGGAAGAGGCTCAGTTTGTTCTTGGTATTCAGATCTTTCGGGATCATAAGAACAAAGTGCTAGCGCTATCTCAGGCATCGTACATTGACAAGATGTTGCTTAAGTACTCGATGCATAACTCCAAAAGGGGCCTACTGCCTTTCAGGCATGGAGTTACATTGTTTAAGAAAATGTGTCCTAAGACGCCTCAAGAAGTTGAGGAGATGAGACGGGTCCCATTTGCATCTGTCACTGGTAGTTTGATGTATGTGATGCTCTGTACTAAACCAGACATCTGTTATGCTGTAGAGATTGTCAGTAGGTATCAGTCTAATCTAGGATAGGGTCACTGGACCATAGTCAAGAACATCCTCAAGTATCTTCGGAGAACGAGGGACTACATGCCCGTGTATGGAACTAAGGATTTGATCCTTACTGGATACACGGACTCTGACTTTTAGACTGATAAGGATTCACGAAAATCCACTTCAGGGTCAGTGTTTACTCTTAACGGAGGAGCAGTAGTGTAGCAAAGCACTAAGCAGGGGTGCATCGCCAACTCCACTATAGAGGTTGAGTATGTAGTGGCTTGTGAAGCTGCTAAGGAGACCGTTTGGCTTAGGAAGTTCCTGATTGATCTGGATGTTGTTCCAGACATGTCTAAGCCCACAATCCTCTATTGTGACAATAGTGGTGTTGTGGCAAACTCCAAGGAGCCCAAGAGTCACAAGCACGACAAACATATAGAGCGGAAGTATCATCTCATCCGCAAGATAGTGCATCGAGGGGACGTGATAATCACAAAGATCGCTTCGGAGCACAATGTTGCTGACCCGTTTACAAAGGCTCTAACAGCTACAGTTTTTTAAGGTCACCTTCAAAGCATGGGTCTATGGGACTGCCCATGGCTGGACAAGGGCAAGCGAGAGATTTTTGTACTAGGCCTTAGTGCCCTAGTTTATTGTTTTTCTAGTTGCTTTGTACAACCCACTCGCTTTAGGACGAGTGGGAGATTGTTGGGAATGATGCCCTAAACTCACATTAGGTCCCGTAGTTTGTAAACACTGTATTGAACAAACGCTTGTGATGTAATAATATATGATGATTTCTTCACTGTTATCTATGAAACATGGGATGTTTTAATTGCTTTACTGCAAACCAATAAGTTAAGATCCCTGGTTGTCATTGTAACTTAAGAATGTATGTGGAGACATACAGGTGGATCATGCCTTAAGTGATAACTGAAATGGTTTGTAGTATATGGATATTGGAGGGAAACCTTATCTTAGCGACGCTACAGATGCGGCTCGCTTTGTAAAACAGTTACAAGTGTCGTGAGTTGCTACAGATGGTCTGATCCTAATCATTCATGTGGAGACATACGAGCGGGGGCATCCTAAACAAAGGATTTTTTATAAGACCAGACCACGAAGTGTTATAGTCTTGTTATATAAGTCTTTAGTAACAGAGACTTCACTTCACTAGGATGACTATAGGTAACATGACCTTAATCCTTAGTGAGTTGGGAACTTCTGCCTTTGAGGGCGGTCCTTTGATTTGATGGGTGCAAGTGGCCAGATCGCCGACTCAAACCTACCACTTTAGGGATTCGTTTGATTTGGGAGTTGGGAACTCAGCTACACAAGATGGAATTCACTCATTCCTTGAAGCAGGGGTAAGTAGATAGATTGCTCCCTTAAAGGTTGATTTTGGGGCTTGAATGATGTGGCGCCACATACCTTCTCATGGCCAAAGAGGTATCCACACATAGTAAGACTATGTTGTATTGTTCATTAGAGGGATCAATGGTACTTAAGGAGTTAGATGTAACTACAGGGCCAAAACGGTAAATTGGTCCAACTGTACTTACGAGCATTTGTGAAGGATAACATAATATTGATTGATTATATCCGATGGACACAGAAATATATATGTGGTGAGAAGAGTGCAGCTATCGGTCTTTAGTGGAATGCCTGGCAGTTAACGGATGGTGGATCCCGTGGCAAAAGAGTTTAGTCAGCTATTCACGTACCGTTGGAGCTTCAAGCCACAGGTACGTAAGGTCCCCTTAGTAGCTCAATGGATTCATTTTGAGAATCAGTTTTTGGGACAGTTTGAAGTGTTCAAATTTACAAGAGGGGGTTTGATTATATATGATATGATTAAACTGGTCATTTATATATGATATTGTTGACATGATGTATGAGATACATTAATTGGAGAAAAATGATATAAATATGATTTATATCTAGTTTAGGAGAAAAGAACTATGGTTTATATATTGCATATGATGTGATATTTGAAGGAAATCAGGCATGAGGATTTCCATGATCAGCGGAATGATCGTTCCAAATTCCATTCGAAATTGAACATACACAATTATAGTCAAGAAACAAAAACTTCTAGGTCATGCACAATACAAAATTACAACATGTTTAACAAAGAGATCAAAGGAAATATTATCATACCTTTGAAGACTCATGCTTCAAACTCCCTCGATCACGAACGCTCGTTCAATCTCTAAGATAGCAACACACGAACGCTCGAACACAGCGACCGCAACATAGCACGATCAACAGCAAACACGAACACAATGATCTTCAAGATCACAAACCCAACGAACGGCCTCTAAAACCTCGAACTCAGTCGAGTTGTGTAAGACACCACCACGATGGCTACCTTGGTATTCTCGGTGTGAGAATCCAATCAGCAGTGCGACAACCTTTCACAGATCACTCAAGTACAACTCGGCCAATAACCATTATACCCCTTTAGTTACATCTAACTTCTTAAGTACCACTGATCCCTCTAATGAACATAAGTCCTAATCCTACTATAACTGAGTCTTCTCTTACAAAGAGAAGCTGTGGCCACTATGTTCAAGTACCGAAATTAGCCCTTAATGGAGTAATCTCTCTACTTATCCCTGCTTCGAAAAAGGAGTGAATTTCATCTTGTGGATTGAGTTCCCAGCTCCCAGATCAGACAAGTCCCCAAAAAAAGTAGACATGTTGAGTTGACAATCTGGCCACTCTCACCCATACTAATCAAAGGACTGCCCTCAAAGGCAGAAGTTTCCAAAACACTCAGGATTGAGGACGTGTCACCTATGGTCGTTTAGATGAGATGCAAGTCTTTAGTATCAACGGCGTTATATACAGAGTCTAGTCATCTCATGGTTCAGGTCTTATACAAACTCTTTGTATAGGACACCCCTGCTCGCACGTCTCCACATGAATGGTCAAGATCTACCATTTGTAGTATTTTACAACACTTGCAAACCTCTACAAAACAATTTGTATCTGTAGTGACATCAGGATCAGGTATGTCACCTTAATCCTTATACTATAGACCTATTTAGGTTATCACTTAAGACATGAAACACTTGTATATCACATATACATGCTTAAGTTCACATAAGATAACCAAGGAACTTTTTTTATTGGATATGAGTAAATGCCAGAATTAAATAACACTTATTTTATTCATTAAACAATATGTATCTTTACAAAACAACGAGACTCCGGGAGAATTAAGACACCAATCCCAACAATCTCCCACTTGTCCTAATGACTCGGGAGACTAATGTACCATACAATACAAAAATGTACAATATACAATAAACTAGGTCATACCCCAGTATCATCTCCCACTTGCCCTAGACAAGATGTCGCATGTCCCGCAGACCCAAGCTCTCTAGGTGACCCTCGAACACTTTAGTCGTGAGGTCCTTTGTAAAGGGATCAACAAAGTTGTGCTCCGATACGATCTTCGTGACTATCACATCACTGCGATGCACAATCTCCTTGATCAGGTGATATTTCTGTTCTATGTGCTTACCCCGACGATGACTCCGAGGCTCCTTCGAATTTGCCACAGCCCCGCTGTTATCACAATAAAGAGTGATTGGCAAATCCATATTTGGAACAACTTCCAAATTTGAAAGGAACTTCCTCAGCCAAACAGCCTCCTTAGCTGTTTCACAAGCGGCTATGTATTTATCTTCCATAGTGGAGTCCGCGATGCATCCTTGCTTGATGCTTCGCCAATTCTTTAAGACACCTAGCTTTGATTAATCACATTCATCAAGTTTAAAAAATACTTTCATCCTAATAATCAAGTATACTCTAAAAAATAATAAATTAATAAATTAATTATTTAATTGTAAATTATATCTAATATAAAATACTATTTTCCCTTAAGACCGAATTTGAACCTTTCAAATTCTCACTTCACCTAGTTCTTCAATTTTGTCCGTATTGAGCTAGCAAGGAGACCCGATGGACCTACAGATCATAGGCTCCAACGATCCAAGACTAACCGGTCAAACTCTTTAACCTAGTTAATCAACATTCATTAACTAACAGGACTGTTCACTATAGCCTGTAGTTGTACTCCCCTCACTGTAGATATATTATGTGTCCATTTGATATAACCGTCATCAATAAGTTGATCCTTCATAGGTTGTTCGTAACCTCAGCTAGGTCAAATACTGAAATACCCCTGAGTTACATCTTTTCTCCTTAATTACCACTGTCCCTCTAATGAACAATTGATTTACAATCATAATCACTAAATCCATTCCCTCTTAGGCCAATGAGAGGATGGGGCCCTTGTTCAAGACCCGAGATCAGCCCTTAAGGGAACAACCTTTCTACTATCCCAAAATGGGTAGGAGTGAATTCCATCTTGCAAATTCTATGTCCCAACCATCTACTCGGTCTTATCCCTGAAATGGGAGGCATATTAAACAGCGACGCTGGGCTTACCCTCACCTATGCAGATCAAGGGACAATTACGAATAAACATGAGTTCATAGATAGCTCAGGATTCAAATGAAGTTATCTAGGTTATCAAGAAGTGAAATTAATCAGTGTTAACAGGAAACGGTGTTAATATGTAATAATGATTATTTCGTGGTCTGTTTTATACAATCTCATCGTGTAGAATACCCCCGTTCACATGTCTCTACATGAACAAATTGATCACATCATTTATGACACTTTAGAATATTTATAACAATCATAAAGTGAGTCGTATTCAATAGTATCTCCAAAAATAGGTACCCAACCTAATCCAAGTACTATAGATGGTTTAGGCTATTTTACTCGAACTTGATCAAGTTTATGTCTCCACATAAAGTCCAAGTATTCATGACAATAGCCAAAGGTTCGTAGTTTATTGGATTTAGAGTTATTAAACAATCAACAATATTTGTCTGAATAAACTTCATATATGTTTACTATTTATAAAACTACAAGTTTTAAGACATACAACCCAACATATTGCAATGCTGACATTCTTACCTACCGCATAAGATGACGACGACCGATCAGAGCAGGAATCCCAACAAAGAATTGCGCACGGTTCTATAAATAGAGCCTTGACGCCAAGAAGAAAGAGAACTTTTCGTGATCCAAAAATCTTGAGAATTTTTAGACAACAATCCACCTTCACTTTCCTCCCGATCCAACATCGAAATATTGTCGAGCAATAGTCTAAGAGGGCTTTTTCTCTTTGTTTGACCATAACAACACCAGTAGTCTTGGCAACCATTTGTTGAGCACAAGAAATTGCTATCAACTGACTACGTATCTCACTTCTCTACTATTATTGTTGTTGTAGTACATGTTTGTTGAGACATTATTCATTATGTATTCATCAACTATATTGCTTGAGTTCCACCAGAATCTTTTGAAATTTTCACATGAGTAGGGACAGAGGTCCGTTTGGTACTAGCCTTTTCAATACCAAATTTTTTACAATATTCTTGGCATATTTACTCTAAGAGATTAAAAAGAATCTCTCATCAGGTTGTTTAATCTACAAATCTTTTGGGTTGTTCAACGTAAACTTCCTCATTCAAATATCCATTCAAGAACGTACTCTTTGCATCCATTAACGTACTCTTTACATCCATTTGATACAACTCTTTACATCAATTTGATACAATTTGTATTTTAAAAGACAAGAAATTTCGAGCAAAAGTCTGACAGCCTCTAGTCTTAGAATTGGAACGAAGGTTTCATCAAAATCCACACCTATTTATGTATACCCCTGAGCCACTAATCTGGCTTTGTTTCTGGTTACATTGTCATTTTCATCAGACTTGTCATTGAATATCCACTTTGTGCCAACTATATTAATTGAATCTGGCCTGGGAACAAGATTCTAGACATTATTTTGAGCAAAATGCCTAAGCTCTTCTTGCATAGCATTAACCCAACATTCATCCTCAAGACCTTCTTTGACATTTCTTGGTTCGATAGGAGAGGTGAAGTAAATATTACTGAACATCTCTAAGTAATCAACTTTATCTTTCTTTCGAGTACTCACCCCTTCTTCATGATTACCAATGATGTTGCTAAGGGGATGATTCTTACGAATTCTACTATTATTACAAGTTTCAGCCTCTTCAGGAGTTGACTTGTCATCTTCCATAGGAATTTTAGTATTTATGTCAATTGACATGTTAGAAAAGTTGTTAGGAACATCTTTATTAACAAATGGGAGTGAACTCGAATCTTCCTCTTCCACAGGAGTAGAGTCAGATGAGTCTTCACCATCATTAAAGATAACAGTAATTGACTCCATAACACATCGAGTTCATTTATTGTAAACATGGTAGGCTTGACTATTTGTGGAATATCAAAGAAAAATATCGTTATCTGATTTAGAATCCCATTTTCGTCTGGAATCTTCCTCTTCTACAGGAGTAGAGTCAAATGAGTCTTCACCATCATCAATTATAACATTAATTGACTCCATCACACATCGAGCTTGTTTGTTGTAAATATGGTAGGCTCGACTATTTGTGGAATATCCAAGAAAAATACTTCATTTGATTTAGAATCCCATTTTCTTCTGACTTCTCTATCAACCAGAATATAACAGGTACTACAAAAGATATAGAAGTATTTAACATTTAGTTTTCTTCCTCTCTATATTTCATAAATCTTGTTATGATAAACTGTATTTAGAGCCTCTACCCAAAAATGAAAAGACAGATGGTTAGTATGTAACATCACTTGAGTCATCTCCTGTAAAGTTTGGTTTTTTCTTTCCACAACCTCGTTTTGCTGGGGAGTGATTGGAGCTAAAAATTAATGATGAATCCCAACAGTATTACAAAAGGTAGCAAATTGAGACTTTTCAAACTCCCTTCCATGATCACTCCTAATTCGAATCATATTTAACTCTTTCTCACATTGTAACAGGAAGAGCTTGAAAAGCAGTAAACGCATTTGATTTTTCATGAAGAAATTGAACCTAGATGTATCAGGAGAAGTAATCAACAACAACTAAAACATACCGTTTACCTCCCAGACTTTATGATTGCATAGGACTCATAAGGTCCAGGTGAAAAAGTTCCAATATCTGTGTAGAACCTGAGTGAGACATCTATTTGTGAGGAGAGCGAGTTTGCTTTCCTAATTGACAATTACCATATATAATTCTAGTCGACTTAGGCAAAGATGGAAGGCTAGATATAGCATTTTTAGCTAGTGCTTTTTGGACCATCTTCATGCTCACATGACCAAGGTGTTTATGCCAAAGGCTTGCTACATCTTGTCAAGAAATATGATAAACCTGTGAGATAAAATCAGGATTCCACATATAACAATTATCAGATGACCATGTACCTGTCATAACAATAGATTTGACATTGTTAGTGACAACACACTAATCTTTTGTAAAGCTCAGATTCAGACCCTGATCACATAACTAGCTTATGCTAATAAGGTTGGCAGTGAGCTCTTCAACCAACATTACATCATTCAAAGATGGTAGTCTTGGAAATTTTAGTTTGTCTTTCCGAATGATCTTCCCTAAAGCACCATCACCAAAAGTGACATTTCCCAAGTTTACAGGTTAGATATCAAACAGATAGTTCTTATCACCAGTCTTGTGATGAGATATCCCACTATCAAAATACGATTTTCCTTTAGTCGAAGATCTGAGGGAAGTTAGAACAACATAGCAACTATTAAGAACATTCTTTACTCTCCACACCTATTTTACTTCTAACTTTATTTAAAACTATTTTACAAGAAGTGAGAAACCTTTCTAGAGTAGCCAAATTTTTTAATATTTTTAATAGATGATAGTGAAATGGACGTATATGACTCACTCTTCCATAGTGGTGACAAACCCTCTTGGTCTGTAAACACGATCAACTTTCAGTGTTGAATTTCTAGGGGAGGCACCTATAAAGCCATAAGACTCTAGATTTTGAGCTTTAACAAACTCAATCTTTTGTTTCCCTTTATATTAAGACTATATATTCTGAAGATTATAACCTCTGTGAGAAGTCTAATCTAGAATTATCACCAATTAATTTTCCCTTTGTCAAAATTTTCTCCTGTGGTTCAGTACTAGTAGTCAACGTTCTAACATTTTTACAAACAGATTCTTTCTCGACTCTAACTTGGTTAAATTTATGCTTCAAGTCTGCAACAGCAGTCATAAGCCTATGATTGTCGACTATCAGAGTCTCAATTACTTGCACATCAAGAACTTTCTGATCATCTTGCCATTTAAGAAAAAGAGCTTGGTAGAAAGGATCCTAGACCTATGAGTGGTCACTTCATGAACATTCTCAGCATACACATCATATTTAGAAATTTTGCAAGATGAAGTGTCAGATGAGATGTTACTGATAAGAGTCTTGACATCTTGCTCAAAGTTAGTGTTATCTTCAGACTCATCATCTTACAAAGTTAAAACATCACTTTTACCCTGTTTCTTCAAGAAATTAGGACATTCTGCTTGAAAATAATCATAACCTTCACACTCTTTATATTTGAATGACCTTTCTTTTGAAGATTTAAAGCACCTAACTTATCAACCTCTTTCCCACTACTTTGAATTCTGACTTACTTAAGAGGAAGTGACGTACCAGACTTATTATTTTTAGCATTGAAATTTCCAGAATTTTCAGACTCTCTGTGACCCACCAAACTTATTATTTTCAGCATTGAAACTTCCAGATTATTAACTTTTGAAGATTTAAAGCACCTAACTTATCAATCTCTTTCCAAATCATTTGAGAACACGATTAAATTGTTTTGAAAGTAATTAAAGAGATTCAACTAAGGAATCCTCAAACTCTCTGTCAGCAACATCATCTTCATCATCAACTGAGGATTGCAAAGTAATTTCTTTATTCTTCTTCTCATGCTTTCTATCCAAAGACATTTCAAAATTTAGAAAGGATCTAAATAGTTCATCAACTTTTAGAGATGATATGTCTTGTGCCTCCTCAATTGCAGTAACTTTCATATCAAATTTCTTAGAAAGAGACCTAAGCACCTTTCGATAAGTCTTTCTTCCAAAATTTTCTCTCCAAGAGCAAAATCTCATTAGCAATATCCAGCAAATGAACGTTGAATTGAGCAATTAGTTTTTTCATCTTGCATTTTAAGATTCTCGAACTTTGAAGTCAAGAACTACAATCTTGACATTTTTACTTTTTAAGTCCCTTCATGAGCAGCTAAGCCACACCTCTTCTGTAGAAATGTATATATGAATTAATTTAAATATATTTTGTTCCACACCATTAAACAGGGTATTTAAAGCACAAGAATTTCCCAAGGATGTCTCATCTACAACTTTTGTCCACTGTAATTTTGGTTTTAAAATTTTCTTCCCATCATCAATTTTGGTGGTTGGATGAAACCACCTAGTAACCACAACCTTCCATGCTATGCTATGAATTGACTTCAAAAAGATCGTCATTCGAGCTTTCCAGTAAGAGTAGTTTGTTTCATCTAGAACAAGGGGACGAGTGGTGGAGCCACGTTCTTTGATTTCGTTCATGATCGAGACACTTGAGATAAACATGACTCACTCTGATATCAATTGAAAAAGCGATAGTATGACTCGTCACTCAAAATATGGATGTTAAACAAAAAGCACTAACAAGCACTATAACAACAAAATACCAACAACAAGAAAACAAGTAAAAGCACACAGGAATTGGTAACCTAGTTTGGTGACAACACCTACGTCTGGGTGGCAATGTGCTGAAGAAAGATAATCTACTAATATTAAAGAGTTAAGCAGTTACTTAGTACTTATTTGTAATACTCCGACTACTATAGTGACTCACGTAGAGCCCAACTCACAAGTCATATAGGCTCCCCCTAGATGTGAGACTCTTTCTCAATTGAACTTCGGCTCCCCCTAAGTGCGATAATATTATTGTTGAACATTTTAACTTCTGATAGTGTGTGAGACTCCTCTCCATTTGATTATCTTCCTTACAACTCTGTGAACTCTCTTCACTGATAAATGTTAGGTCCTCCCTAAGATGGAGAAATATTCCTCGAGTATGAAGTCTTAGGTTCCCCCTAAGACTGAGAATCCCTTCTCTTCAACGATGTCTTGGGCTCCCCCTAAGACAAGTAGAATCTTCAAATTCTTTGAATGATTTATCCAAATGATATACACAGCGAAATAAAGTGGGCAAAGATCGACAAAATCCACGTTGCAGAAAACAACCGTAAAAAACAAATCGGTTGCTAGGACAAATCACAATGATGCACTATTTGTTCGTATAGAATTGCACTTTTCTCATAAATGGAAAATATAGCAACCCTTAGAGAAGATCAGAATTCACCTAAAATAGACTGCGGCAAAATATAGAAAGAAAGTCCAAAAATATTTTCCTTTTTTAAAAGATAAGATGCATCATAAAAAGGAAAATGACGATCAATATATTTATGTAGAGATTTCCAAAATTATGAAATAAAAATATTCTACATATAAATTTTCGCTTAGAAAAATAAAAAAAAATAAAAAATAAATCTATAGTGATTAGACATGTCTAAGCCAAATGTTAAGATATCATTTGTGACAACTGCAAAAACTACCAAAGGCTGTCTTAGAAAAATATAGAGACAATCAACAAATCTCCAACAGTGTTGAAAATTTACTCTTAAACCATTTTCATTTACTCATTGGGAGAGTCACGTTGAGAGTGTTAAAGCTATAAGAAAAGCCTGAAGTACGTGAAGCTTTACTTCAACTAGCCAAAATTAGTAATAATGATTTTAAGATGCAAAGTGAAGCTAAATTTTTGGTAACAAATGAGTTTGGTGATTATGAGTTTTTACTGGCTTTTATTAATTGGTTTGATATATCATGTGCAGTTAATGTGGTTAGTAAACACTTACAATCAAAGGTTATGCTCATTGTTGTTGCTATGGAAAAAATAAAGGGAATGATTTTTTTTTTTTTAAAGCAATATAGAGAAACTGGTTTAGAGAGAGTATTGCCATGGAAATGAACATCAGTCCCATTTTTCCTCAAAGGCGTGAAATTAAAAGGATTTTTTCTTTTATTTTTTTTTTTTTTTTTTTTTTTTTTTGAGAGTTTGGATAACACCCAAGTACGATTCTACAATCTCTAGTGGAGTCCTTTAGAACTAATTAGTTCTTATATACTGTTGATCAAGCTAATGTTGTTCTTAATAAGAGGTTTGAACAAAACCAAGAATATGAAGAAAAAAATTGACTTTTTGTTTACTTCTCATAAGTTGCAGTCATTAGATGACGCAAATTTGTTGCCCCATTGTACTTATTTTGAGTCTGCTCTTAAGAATAATGAAAAACTAGATACGGATAGAAATGAATTGTATGTGGACTTGAAGTTACTAAGAGAGTTCTTGCCTATTGAAAAAATGGGGCCACTGGATATTTTGAGGTTAGTAAAAGGTAATATTGTTCCTAATGTTATTATCGCATATAGAATTTTGTTGACTATTCTTGTGACAATTGTATATGGATAAAGAAGTTTTTTCAAATTGAAGTTGTTGAAGACTTATCATGCTCTCTACAATGTCACACTAAAAGCTTAATGGGTTAGCATTAATAGCGATTGAGAATTATGTTTCGGAGACAGTTGATTGATAATTTTTCTTCAAAGAAAGTTTGAAAGATGACGCTTTTAAAATAAAATATCATTATTATATAGTTGTTTCGTGACATTTTCTTAGTTTCATGTACTTTTTTTTAATTTTATTTATATTTTTTTTAAGAAACAATTGTATAATACGATGAATTTTGATATTTTACAATTTTGTCTTTGTTATAAAATATTTTAGGGCCTCATTTTGAAAAGTATTACAAGCCTCGTCTCATTGGGGACAGGCGTAACTTTGATCTATGATGTAGAATTTCTCTATTTTTGCCTTCTTCTTCAACACTCTTACTCCTTTTCTTCTATATTTCACAATCTCTAAAACTACATCCTTCAATCAAGGTATATAGGCTTAGCAAAAAGAAAGGAGAATGGTGGAACCACCAAGGGACTTTTGGACTTAAATGTTTAATAAGATTGTATATTAGCAGTTGAATATGAGTTAATATACTTAGATTTAATAAATGAAAAGAGACACACATTGGGATCATAATTTTGAGAACTAATGGGAGGAAAAATAAAGAAAATATGTGCACTATCAAATTTATACAGTACTGATATGAAAAAAAAAATGAGGGTATCCATATAAACTATTTTCAAATTGGTTCTTTTGTAGTTGAAGATAACTTCGAAGAAATTGATTGTCTAGGTACTAAGATTTCTTATATTTATGTTTGAGTATGCGAAATGGGAGAGTTTCTCATGTTTATTTAAAATTTTGATGTTTAAGAAGAGAGAAAAAAATATGAGAAATGAGGAAGGTTATAGAGATTGAGGAATGAAAAAAGAAGATTTAAAGAGAAGTATTGAAGAAGTGAAGGAAGGAAATAGCATGGAAGAGGGAGGTGATGGAGTATATAGATAAATGGTTTTGTCTATTTACTAACAAAATGATATGTTTTTTAACGTGTTTTTTCTTTAATTAAAGGGTATTAATTCAACTTTGAAAGCTTAGCAGTATTATACTGACAATTTTCATTCTTTATATTAGCAGTAAGAGTATTATTGAACTTTTTTTTTAAGTTTATGGGCATTATGAAACTTTTGAATTTGTATGAAAATTCATTACCTTCTTGAAACATGAGTATATCTCTCACTTTTCTCTCTTTAATTCTTTCGATTAGTTATCTCATATCTATGGTTTTTTTTTAATTAAACACGTTGATGCACAAGACAACATTGTCCTATTTGTGTTCGACACTGGTGAGTATCCAATCCACGTTTTACTAAGGAGAGATTTGAACTCTCAATCTCAAGAGATTGAATAATGGTTTAAAAGAACATATTTTTATTAGAAACATTCAATGATCAAGTTTACGATACAATCTGATCAGCAGATAAAAATTGACCCATTGACTCATTGGACAATACGTAAAGATCAAAAATTAAAAATTCAATTGCCAAAATTATTTTAACATTTGAAACTTACCAAAATATAAGTGGAAGGGGATTCATGAAAGCTTGAAATTAAATACTGATGTTTGAAAATGAATCAAGCAGTGCATCCCAAAATACAAAACTATCAAACAACACTAACATCTAGGCTTGCTCTCTATTTAAAAATAGCAAATTATTTCAGTTTTCAAATATATGAATCCATTGAAGAAAATAAAAAGTTAAAATATCAAGCACCTAAAACATACAAGAAAAACATTTAAAATAAAATAAAATAAAATAAAATAAAAAGATGAAGAAAAAAAAGACACCATCAAGGACCATTACATTAGCCTAATCATCAACGGCATAAAATTTCAAATGCTCTTTTCGCCCCAAGTTCCTCAAATCTCTGGTCGAGACCGACCTCCGAACCTGACCTGTGATATGTCCACCATGGTCTTCGATGTTGAAGGTCGAGTATTCTCTCATCTTAGGCAATGGAGGCAAGTTGAGGTTCTTGGCAGTCTCAAGATGGTCCTGGGTTCTTGACGATTTCCTATTAGAATATGAAATTGGAGATAGCAAGAAGTGAGAGCTCTCCTTTCCTCCTCCCGTGTTCATGCTTGAAGACGTGCTCGTCGTCTTTCGCCCTCCTGTGCTAACACTTGAGGAAGTGCTCATCATTGTACTCCCCTTTCGCACTCCCGTATTAACACTTGAGGAGGTGCTCGTCGTAGTACTCCCTCGCTCTTCATTTTGCTCGTCACCATCTCCCATTTGCTGTGGAAGATAGAATAACAACAATGTCATTACATACAACCAAGGTGGCATCCATTGGCACAGCATTTGTGACTGAGTTTGCACATGGAGATTGAATTTAAACTAAAACAATCGATTGCTTTGTAGAAGGAGGTAGTTTCCGCTCTGAGAATTCTTGGTGACTAACTCAAAAGTAGCTCTATAATTTTGGATACACCGAGAAGTTTTTAAAGAAACTACCTGTTTGGGAATGTTGGATTCTTCTTTTGGTATTCCGCCGGTAAAATCTTTCCTCCGCCGCTCTCGGTGTGTATTAGAACGCCTTGTCACTTTAGCATTCCTAGACCTGTAAATGGATTTGGTAAATATAGTTTTTTTGTCGCCTAAAACTTTAAAAACAAAGGACTTCTCACTTATTTTCATCATCCATAGTAAATTACTATTAGTAGTTAATCATTGCAAGTTAATTACCAATATGTTTGAAGATGAATTTTACTAAATTCATACTATTTACAAGGATTATCTAAAATAAAGTAATCTCAAGCTATACAGAGAACTTACTTCTGCCGATTCGTTTGATCCTGTTCATCGGGCTCCCTGTGGATTACTGGAAGATCCGAAAGGCTGCATGCCAGTGGGCTTGTGTGAAAGAACTGCAAGAATATAGTTCATGTTCTTTAGTATAATGCTTCAACTACATTGTTATACAAATTGGTTACATAAATAAATTAGGATTCTAAGTTTGACTATCTACTTCATTCTCGAGAGCTAAAGATGCAGAGCCACGATATGAAGGCTCCAAAGCAAGTAGAGTGCTGAGTAGGCCTAGAGAAGATGAGGGCAAATGCTTAAACAACTCTCCGAGACTAGGTCGATAGGACTGTGGAGGTCTGAAAGTTGGTGCCAGCTTGAGTTTTCTCCAATATTCTTCAGATGGTGTACCACATAACTTGAAAATTTTGTGGAGTTGTTCAACCTGACTCAACACAAGAATTCATTTTTAAAACAAACCTTGAAACTTTAGTTTTATCAGACATCAACACAGTTCAACATGGTTTAACTTATAATGAATCCTTCCAACGGAAATCCAGAAAGATGGTAACTTCACCTCTGTTCGACCTGGAAGAATCGGCCTTCCCGTGAACATTTCTGCAAAGAGGCATCCAGCACTCCATAGATCAATGCCAACTCCATAATCTGTAGCACCTAACAATAGCTCCGGAGCTCGATACCTGTTAAGAATATAATTAAAAGATCCTAAAACATACCATGATCTATCAACTTAAATTCTTAGGTTTACTATCTAACTTAGTATCAACCAAATTTGATGTCCGTAAGTTGATCACCGTGAATCAAATTAATCTCTAGATCCACTAACGAGATGTGTTAAGAATATACATGAAAAAGAATGAATATGATAAAACCCAAATGTAATGAAATGTAAAAGCTAACAGAATTACAATACAACTCCTCTTCAAGTATTCAAGGTATTTGGAACAACCCTTTGTTGAGATGCTATGCAAGCCATCACTCAATAATTACCTTCCTTCCTCCTTCCCCACCCTCTCAATTTGTAATAAAAAAACATAACTAACTCCCTAGCTAATTACTAATATATCCTTAATAACATTACTATCATAATATATTCTAACCTATCAACTTAAGTTTTTGAGTTTAAGGGTGATCCAACAATACCAAAGAGTCACAACACGATTAGTAAGATGCCTCTTTGGACTGAAGAAAATGGCAAGCCCAAAATCGGCAATCTTCAGCATCCCATTTTTGTCGATTAACAGGTTTGATCCTTTGATATCGCGATGTAGTATCCCCTTATCATGGCAATGTTTCAAACCAGAGAGTAGCTGATGCATATAGCATTTGACCTGCAACAAGAATTAATACAACCGAACTAATAAGCAGTGGGAAACTTTGCATCGAAAACCCCCTGAACATCATCATGTAGTGAAGAATATAACCTGAGGCTCCGTAAGCCATACATCAGGGTGGGAAATAACTCGAGCCAAATCAGTCTGCATAAAATCAAAAACAAGATAAAGACTGAATTGCATTCTTGAGGTAGCCAATCCTTCAAGTTTGACAATGTTGGGGTGATCCAGTTTCAGCAGTATCATAATTTCTCTTGCCATGAACTTCACACTCTCAGGTTCTGTTGTATCAAAACGGACCTTCTTAAGGGCAACAATCTTTCCACTTTCCCTATCTCGAGCTTTGTACACATTGCTGTAACTTCCTTGGCCTACCTATTACATAAACATTCCAAAAATATCATAAATATTCATCAAGTTATAAAGGTCTTAAAGTTTAAATTTCAAAGCTTCTCTCATATCTCCCAATCGCAACGTCTTCACCTCATGAATATTAACATTACGAAACTTAATGCAAATACCACCATTGAATCATAGTAGCCATCATAATTCATAATTGCTCGTGCTTTCAACTTTGACAATTACCCCCTCAAACTTATGAGTCTGTAGCATATATTCTATTGTCATAAATCCAGACTTACGAAGACTTCCTACAACTAAATCCTAAATCACCCTCAAACATGTGGTTTTGTTGCAATGATACTCTTAAACTTATGAAGTTGTTGTTGCGATTAAACCCAACCACTAGGAGGTATAATCATAGAAAAAGAATTTCTTAAATTGAAAGTTGTGGGTGCGATTGGCAAGGTATCATTGGTGAAATTACCCTTTAACATTGGCATTCAGATCTAGTAACATTTCAGCAGAAGAAAAAACCTTATCAAGCTTTGTCATAAAAATTCATCCAATCAAAAATTCCATCTTAAATGCAAAACCCACCCCCAAATTATAGGGGACATCACATTCCCACTTCCAAACTTTTAATTCGAGCCATTACCTTACCTAAACACAGGAAGGCATTGCAATTAAACCCCATGGTTATAACTACAATAATTGCAACTTGAATTTTAAAAAAATGCAAACCACTCCCAACATAAAATAATCAATAGATCCCGATTACCAAATCACTCCTGACCCTAGGGTCAATGTAATTACATCCTCAAACTTACAAAATCGTTACAATTAAACCCAACTACTGAGCAAGTTCGAACAGAGAATCTAATTTCAAGGAAGACAATTGTAGCAATCCAACGATCAAAAGCAAATAAACACTAAATTTTGAGAATGAATAAATAAAAGCAACCTTATCAAGCTTGTCATAGGCCTCCACACTCTTGGGTACCAAGCCAGCCAACACATGTTTAGGAATATTGCTAGTAAGCCATTTGGGCCACCCATCTACTAGTTCACTCTTCTCTGAACCAAATTGGTCATTCCCGCCGCCGCCATCACCGCCATGAGGCTTCTCTGCTTCAGACGACTCCCTGCTGACATATCTCCTTTTCCCCGTCGACCTCCGATGAGCGATAAAACCTTCAATCCCAGCATACCCATTTTCCAATTTCAGCTTCTCAACTCCCCCAGAAGGCGAATTCACCGAATGCTTCGTTTGTGCACAGCCCATGGATTAGAGAGTGGAATTTAGGGATTGGAATTTGGAGATTTTGCAGAGGAAAGGGAAAAGGGGATGATGAGAAGGATTTGGAGTGAGAGATATGGATGGGGAAAAGGAGACGAGATTGGCCGGCCATGGCCGGCACTTTTAGAATCATAGAATGAAAGAGAGAGAGAGAAATTTGAAGGGGGTTTTCCTTAGATTTCTCCGCTCAATGAGTGAAGGGGAACATTGGGAACAACTTTTGTTATTGATAATTTAGAGAGGGAATCGAAAGCTGAAATTGCCGAGCTGGGATTTGAGAGAGAGGGAATTGGGAGAACAGAAAAACGAATGATGAAAAATCGAGTGGTAATGATGGCGAATGCTGTTGAAAATGGACCCATTCATGAATCGGATTTTGGCGTGTCGTTGTGAGGAGGATGATGATGACGACGACGACGACGATGGGTTTTCTGTAGTTTAACTTGAAAATTGAAATCGAAGCGGGAGAAGCCATTTGGAAAAGAGGTCTATTATTGCGGTAATCCCTATAACTAACATATGTCAAAGGTTAAGATTCGAAAAAGTACATTTTTGTCCTTTGCTCTAGTTTTTATTTTGTCTCTAAATTTTAAAATATTCGAGATTAAGTTCAGGTTTTGAGTTTGGTTTCAATTTAGTCCTTAAATTTTAAAATACTGTAATTTTACCTTTGAGATTTGAATTTTGTTTGAATTTGACCTTTAGATTTCAAAATTTTACATTTTTTTACCTTAATTTTTCATTAAATATTCATTTTCAATCATTTGCATCTATGTTGTTTAACTAATTTTAAATAATTATGAAACAAAATTTTGGATTTAATTTTAAAGGTGATGAAAAATAATGAAACTTGATTAATTATAACTTTTAATTCTTTTAAATTTATTAAGATACCTTAACAATAAAGACGAAAAATGAATATTGAATAAAAAAAATCAAGGTTAAAAGTATAAATCTTGAAACCTAAGGACCAAATTGAAACAAAACTCAAATGTTAAGGGTAAAATTGTAACATTTTGAAATCTAAGGACTAAATTGAAACCAAACTCAAAACCTAAAGACTAAATGTACAACATTTTAAAGACTAAGGACCAAATAGAAACTAGACTCAAAACCTATGGACCAAAAAGGTTTTTTTTTTTTTTCCTTAAGATTTTACAAAAGATATCGATAGAAATATCTCGGAAAATTTTCAAAATTAAATAACTCCTTCAAGTTTCAACATTTGAAAACTAGCATCGTTTTTAAAATCTCATTCATATAGTTTTTGTCAGGCCATCTTGGTAAAGATTGATACCGAGATTGAAGTGCGATATTACAACTTAAACTTTTGGATCCATGTAAAAATACAGAATTACCGCGATGTCAGAACTAAAATGTTCCCTTCGTCTTCAATGAACAATTTCTATTTTCCTTTACAACTTTTTCATCAAGCATTTTTCCATACAATCCCCAAGTTTCATTACATTCGTTCATCTTCATTTGTACTTGCTAAAGGATATTTATTGAGGTATTTCGTAATTCTTTTTATTGTTGGTTAGGTTAAAAGTTGAATTTTTAAGTTGGCTAGGGTTTAGAAATTTCAAAAAAACCTGCAAAATCCATTGCATTTTGTATGGTTATTACTTCGTGTTTATGTTGATTTATTATGGGAAATAAGTGTGATCTTGCCCGAAAGCAGGTTCATTCTCCCTCACATTGGATGAATATGGCTCGACATGCATTTAGTCACACCCCGCTCCAGATTATCCTCTTAACCTCGATGGAGTTATGACTGTAGTAGTTACCAACCCTTTTGCTGGCACTTACTGCCTAACTAACTTGTTTAATTTGCTTCGAATCTTGACTACGTACATTTCATTAACATACTGAACAAATTAACCCAGAACTTAGCACATTAACATTGCAGGGTTTCATAACATTGTTCATACATGTATATTACAACTTAATGAGCCCAACATAGAACACTAGTCCCTATATGACAGACACATGTGTACTAACAAATACAGAGTCCTCAATTAAGCTTCCTTCAACCTGAGTCCTTGAGTGGCAGAGCAGCAGCAAAGATGTCTTCTGGGAACTGACTGCTACCTGAGAGAAAAAAACATTTAAAAACATGAGCTAAAAGCCCAGTGAGTGACTAGCTTTTAGAACATAACTTTCAAACATAAATCTGATAGTAAAACTGAAAGCTTTAACTGTAAACATAAACTTGGCAACTATTATTCATGTAATTGTTAACATAACATGGCACCATTTTATGCTTGGCTGAACTATGCCTTAGTTTAGAGTGGCCCTCTTGCTCACTGTTTACCATGCTTAACTGCATTACTACTTAATTGGGAAGAAACCCCTTTTGTTCAACTTCCTAAAAACATAATTTGCATCCTCACTTGAGAGAGAGCCTTTTCCCAATCCCTCAACGACAATCCATAGTTGGTATGGAGTAATCTCAACACTACCAATAACAACTTTCCTTACGTGCACATGGTCTAGTTAAGTATCTTCATACCTTAGGTACTACCGCTCAGATACCGTCTTTGTGTCCTTCAGTATCGAGCTACTCGGATACCTTCTCTATGTCCTTCAGTATCGAGCTATCCAAATCTAAGACTGAGCTTCAATACCTTCTCATCTAGTCCTTCAGTACTGAGCTACTCAAGTTGAACTTGCATATTCTTATCTCTTATTGACTTAGTTGCCCTAAAGCATTCTGTACTAACGCATCCTCATGATCATTGAAAAGCATAGTATAAACATAACATTAATGAGAGATGCGTTACTTGGAGACTATTTAAGAATAATTGTCATAAATAGCTTTCAGTAAACATGTATTGCTAGATATTCATAAAGTATTAGCAATTTACTTAAAACATTTAAAGCATTTAAAGTCACTCACTTTCTTTGACAATCCTCTTCCTGTACTTCTTCTTTTGATATCGAAACTTTCAATGCTAAGCTCACTCTGCATTGAACACTTAGCCAAATTCTTAGGCCTTAACTTGACTAGGCAGCAACTTCTTCACCATGCGTCTATGGCTTGCGTCCATGCCTTACCTTAAGCGTTCAAGCCTCTTATGCGGTCAAGCTTTCAGCTTACGCCTACTGCCCATCACATAGCAATCTTTATGCCAATCGTTTAGCTCATGAGCCTGTCATGTGGCACATCAACGCATGCCCCATGCATTCGTCTAGTTGTAGCCACAAACTCCAACGCAGCCTTACGCCTAACACCATGTATGCCTACCTGCATGGTCCAATGCCCACACAGCACTTGCGCTTATGGTTTTAATATGTGTTGCATGGTCTAACGCTTTTCAATGTGTCCTTGCACCAACTCAGCCTTCAACGCGCACGCTCATCATCATCATCAGGCCCTTCAAGCTGCTTGCTTGTTCAACCCAAGCAGATGCCTACTTGTTCAAGATTTCAGATTCAACTTACAATTTTAATAACTAATTTTCCAAGCCTTTTCTCAAGAAATTTCCTTCTACGAGCATTCTCTAAAATACCTTAAAATTTCAGCTCAGAATTTCTCGTGGTTGGGTTGGAATCCTCAAATCACCAAGACTGGCCCAAGCTTCCTCAAGAGTTCGACCTTCAGCTAGATTCTTCACCCTCCAGCTCGATTCCTCTAGAATTTCCTTCTAGCAATTCAACCTCAACAACTAGACACACTCAGGGTTTGAATGGCTCTAGAATTACTCCATTTGCATGAGTGAATTTCTCAAACCCTCTCTTTGAAGTCAAGCTTTCCTTTTTAAACTAGAAGCTGCATGATCACTCTTTAATATCAAGTTGCCACCTTATACTTAAAGGGATAACAACAAACCTGAGCATGACAGTTGGCTTAGCTAATCAATCACTAAGCTGATCCTTTCCTCTTGGTTATCAATGTAAGGGTCAGCTTCTAAGCCAACGCTTGCAACCACATGGCCGCATGCCTCCTTCACACAATGCATCACCCAACTTGGCCAACGCATAGCTCACTTAGAGGCTATCGCATCCCTTCTTTGGTCACATACTCCTAAGCCAACGCATGTCCTAGCCCACGCATAGCTTAGTTTCCTCGCTTCATCGAATAACTTTAGCATGCATCGAGTTCAACGCCTTGCGCTCAACGTCGCACACTAGCCAGCGCGCACGCGCAGCCTCAACGCTTAGCCTTGCATTCTTCGTCTCGCCCTGCGCATATCACATACCCCATCGTCTAGCGCCCAACACCTATCGTCTAGCATCTATCGTGCAACTCATCATTCAGTGATCTCTTGTTGATGCTCATCACCTAACGATCTCATTCTCGCTCATCGTGTAGCACTGACGCCTATCGTCTAACGCGTCACGCTCTATATAATCACCCTCGCACAACCGAGCACTTTCTCGCTTGCGCTTGGCCTACTTATTGCACGATAGTTCCTCCTTGCTACACAACCGCACAAGCCTCAGTGCATCCTTGTACACGTGCGCTATGCTCAGTGCCCGGCCTTGTGCCAACGCCCAGCCTACCTTTCTCGCAAGCTCACTAACCTCGTAAGCCCCTTGACTGCCGCAAGCCTTGTGCATCATGCAAGATCCTTAAACTCATGCATTCATCCTTAGTTCCAACGCATAGTTCATCCTTTTCTTCAACACTTAGCCTCACATAACCTCCACAAGTCTTGGTTCCTACACACACAACCTCATGCATCCATACTTCTCAATCAACGCATGCCTACTCTTGGCTTCCATACTTAGCCAATTTTCCTCCATCTTCCTACTTTCTTTACTTCCTTTCACAACTTTACTTTAACATATCCTTAGTCTTTACTTAGCATGCCTGTTACTCACTTATGTAGGAAAATGGAGTACGGGATTTACAATCTTCCCTAAGATTTGTATATAGCTTGAAGGTTTTAGGGCATTCATAATTCATCTCAGGCCAACGTGCCCAATATGAGAACCAAGACAAAAAAACAGAATGCCCTAAAAATCTCAAGCTCGAGACGTACAAACTCGAGATTCACACTTACGCTCCAATCTCATATCTCAATCTCATCAAGGATCTATACCAAGATTGAAAGTAGTTAATTTTGTATGGTTTTAATTTTTTGTGTTGTTTGTTTGTTCTTTGTTTTATTGATGGCATTGGTACCAAAAATCTGCACCTTTGATTATTTTCTGGCTAATCTAATTGATTGTTCCCATCTGGGGTACCAACATTAAGAGTAAGTTAGTGTCTAGACAATTATATATGTTTAGGCAAACTTGTTTTGGTCATTTTTTTTTCCAACTGAAACTAGTTTTTAATGAGCCTTTGTCCCATTATATTCTTCTAAGAGAGGTTGCGGAGACTAGGGAAGACACTATTAGCTTTAAGTTATTGGGGAGGAAGATGTTTTTTTGGGTGGGAGCAGTTTGATCTAGTGACAAGGTTGAGATATAGCTATAGGTGTGTGGTTTAGGCTGATTCACATAGAGCACATATGCTTAGGAAGTTGTACTTAAATGATAGGACTAAGATGTCTGTGATTGAGTTGGATAAGCTATTTCCACAATATGAGTTTGAGAGTTGAGAACATTGTTAAGATAACTATATTATATTTCCTTGAGCTCACTTTGATGAGGAGGGAAAAGAAGCAACACATGGGCTGAACCATGTTGGATTTCATTGACAATTGGGATAACTTCTGTAGTTACTACTAAAACAATATGGTTTTTCATAATACCTTGAGTAGCTTACAGAGTACACTTAGAGGGATAGTCGCACTCTACAATTTCTTCAATAAATTTGAACAATTCAAATTAATCAAAAATTAATTCTCAATGATCCCTGTTGAGCTACATAAGGGACCTTATGAACCTATAGATTAAAGCTCCAATGGTATTTCAATAATTAATTAAACTTCTTTAATTAAATTATTCAACATCTATCAACTTCCGATCACTCCACTAAAAATCGGCAGCTGCACTATTCGAACTATAGTATTTCTGTGTCCATTGGATATAACCAGTCAACAGTGCGATGACCCTTCACAAATTGTTCGTAAATACGGTTGAGTCAAAATTACCATTTTGCCCCTGTAGTTACATCTAACTTCTTAAGTACCACTGTTCCCTCTAATGAGCAATAAGTCATAGTCCAACTATGACCAAGTCTCTTTCGGGCCAAGAGAGGGTGTGGCCACATTGTTCAAGCCCTGGAATCAGTCCTTAAGGGAGCAATTTATCTACTTATCCCGATATTAAGGAAGGAATGAATTCCGTCTTGTGTAGCTCTATTCCCAGCTCCCCAATCAGACGAATCTTCAAAATGGTAGGCATATTGAGTCGACGATCTGGCCACTCTCACCCATGCAAATCAAAGGACTGCCTTCATAGGCAAGAGTTCACAACTCACTCAAAATTCAGGTTATGTCACCTATGGCCATCTTGGTGAAATGTAAGTCTCTACTATTAGTGGTGTTATATAATGAGACTATTCATTATGTGGTCCGATCTTATACAAACTCTTTGTTTAGGATACCTCCGCCCACATGTCTCCACATGAATGATCAAGATCAGATCATTTATAGCACTTTACAACAGTTGTAGCATTTACAAAGAAAACCGTATCCGTAATATCACCAGGATAAGGTACTAGCCTTATCCAACTACTACAGACCATTTAATAGTTGTAGCATTTAATCAAGATGTATGTCTCTACATGCATATTTAAATCCCATAAAATACCTAGGATCTTTGTTTATTAAATTGAGTGAATGCTCATAAAATAAAAATTATTTTAATAATAACAATTTGTTTATACAAAATTTACAAACTTTGAGAATACAAGAAAGATTTAGGACACCAATCCCAACATGGACAACATAAAACATGCGAGCCAGCACTTACACCACCTCGTTGATCGTTTGGATCACATAGAATCCTCTATCACAGCTGAGCTGAAATCAAACAAGTGTTGAGGTTGATGCCTTAAATCTCGTAGAGTCCTATAGTTTGTAAATGATTTGAACAAACTCATTGTTTATTTAATAAAATATATGATATTTTATTCCATATTATAGTTGCATTAACCACAAACCAATAAACTAACATCCAATGTTATCTTATCGTTTAAACATATATGTAGAGACATACGGGTGGATCATATTTAATTGATAACCTAAATGGTCTATAGTAGATGGATAAGGCTGAGTACCTTATCCTGGTGGCACTATGAGTATGACCCGCTTTGTATGTATTACAATTTTTGTAAAGTGCTACAAATGATTTCATCCTGATCATTCATGTATAAACATATGAGCAAAGATATTCTATATAAAGGAGTTTGTATAAGACCGGACCATGAAATCTTTAGTCTCATTATATAATGGCGTTCATAATTGAGACTATAACATGACTTAAATCCTGAGTGAGTTGTGAATCTGTCTATGAGGATGGTCCTTTTATTTGTATGAGTGAGAGTGGCAAGATCACCGACTCAATAAGCCTACCATTTTGGGGATTCGCCTGATTGGGGAGTTGGGAACACAACTACACAAGAAGGAATTCACTCCTTCCCCGAAGTCGGGGTAAGTAGATAAATTGCTCTCTTAAGGACTGATTCCGGGACTTGAATAATATAGCACCACACCCTCTCCTGGCCTTAGAGGGTTTTAGTCATAGTTGGACTATGATCTATTATTCATTAGAGGGATCAGTGGTACTTAAGAAGTTAGATGTAACTATAGGGGTAAAACTGTAATTTTGGCCCAACTATACTTACAAGCAATTTGTGAAGGATTATCGTACTATTGATTAGTTATATCCAATGAACACAGAAATATATCTATGGTGAGAAGAGTGTAGTTGTCGATCTTTAGTGGAGGGCCCGACAGTTAATAGTTAGTGAATAATTTAACTAACGAGTTTGATTAATTATTCATGTACCATTGGAGCTTCAAACTACAAGTCCATGAGGTCTCCTTGGTAGCTCAATAGGATTAAATGAGAATCAATTTTTAGATTAATTTGAATTGTTCAAATTAATTGAGGGATTTCATTATATATGATATAATTATTATAATGTATTTGATACATTATAGCATTTGAGAGAGGAAATAAATATTTGAATAAGATTCAAATATTAGTTATATGAATTGGATTCATAATTGTTAAATTTAATATAAATGTGATTTATATTAAATGTCATATGAGAGAAAAAATAAACTATAGATTATATTGTATATGATATAATATTAAAACTATAAGTTATAAGTTATATATATAACATATGGTTTAATACATATATATTATGATATGTTAGTTATCATATTTATATATTAAATATTTTTTTATAAATTAATTTTATTATTTTATTTATTAAAATTAATTTATTTGAATTAGGGAGGGAATTACAACTCCCTCCCCTCTTTTTTCTCTCCACCCACGTAAGTGGGTGGTTTTATGATTTTTGGCTTTCGAAAGGAGATAGTCTCCTTTTTCACTGTGTGAGAGACAGAAATGTTCTGATAGAGAGTTGTTGTTAGAGACAATCACAATTCCTCTTCCTTCTCTCTTCTCTGAATTCATTCCCTCATTCCAAAATAGCCAGAACCTACCACTCTTGAATTCTCTACCTAAGAGTACCAAGGTTGCCATCGTGGTATTGCCTATTTCGGGTTCAAGAGATTCTTAAAGATCTATCTTCAAAGGTAAGGGTTTTTAAAATCTTATTTTTAAACATGTTGTAATTTAAGTAAATGCATAATTTGTTCTTTCTTTTATGTAAAAAAATCTTTCTATGAAAAATGGGAATTGGGACGATCCTACTTTCGCTCAAGGTTCTCTTCAATGAGATCCTTCAATATGTATCAGAGTCAGGCTATTGGTTTAGTGATCCCAAATTCCATTTCTTATTGAAGTAATTTCTACAGTACTGGTGGGTTTTTCTTTTAATTTTTGCATTCTGTTTATGATTCATGTGATCAATGGTTTTGTGATGAATGTGGCTTTGTTGATGGATGTTTCAGGATAGGATACTTAGGTTTAAGGCTTTATTATTTTACAAATTTGGTTTGTAGAGGCCCTTGTTTTGGGCATATTTATGCAATAAATTATGTAGTTAAAGTTTTAAGTCGCTCGTGTTCTTCCTAGTGAGCTTCAAAAAGGAAATTCAAAGCAATGCTACGATGAGGAAGAAAGCAGTTCTACAAGATCTTGTAGCTTTTTGCTACATGATCATGTAGCTTATGCTACAAGATCGTGTGGTTTTTGCTACTCGATCATGCAGATTTTGCTATAAGATCATGCAGCAAGTTAGTTCAGCTTTTACAACAATATTTGCTACACGATCACTACAAAGAGTTCCATGGTAGGCGGTTCGTTTCAAACAATTCAAGGTTTGGTTCACTTGTTTCGAACCTGATGGCTCTTATTCTTGTAATAATTAACCTTTAAGTTCCTATTAAGTGTCCAATCCTGGTCCATTAACTGTTAGTTTTTTAAATATATATATGATATATGTTTTTTCTTATATGTCATATAGTTTTAAAACCCACCATAGGTTATGCATTTATATTCATGCATCATTTTATACTATAAGTGTTATAATATATATATATATATATGCATGATTTATATTATATAGCATGCACATGCACCATATAGTACAAAATTTTTATAGTATATGTATGCATGCATTTATAGTATATTCATGTATCATTTATATTATAATTGTTATAATATATGGTTGAATGAATGTATGGAAGTATGCTATAGTATGATTCATTATCTAGTTATATAATTTTTATATATGTTAGTAATGAATGGAGATTGCATGAAGCATGCCACTACCTTAGGTTCATTTATAAATGTTATGATTAACTAAAGTATGTCAAGCATACAATGAATATTTTAATTGTTTCATTTAGTTATAATCCTTATAACTAAATGAAATTAGAATTAAAATCAATAATTAAGAGTTGCATCCAAACCTTAGGTTATAATCATTTTTTAAAATTGTTTTAAAACATGATTGAGACAGACCTAAGATCACATCTCTAATGAGATTAGAAATCTTGGTTTAATCTTTTAATCGGTTTAATAGGATTAAATTAATTCTTAATAAAAGATTAAATATGTAACAACTGTATCTATAAGGGATCTTTTGTCTAAGGCGGGTTCTGTCTAGGCAAGGATACTTAAGTTGACAGAAATGTCACACCCCTGGGAACCTATCTAGAAAGATGAATTAGATAAATTTGTTACATGCATGCAAGTTTGATTAAAGTCTATTAAAGAGTTTAATGAGACTTCAATCAAAATTGTTTAATCATCAAAGACAATTGTTGTTTAGCAAATTAAACGTTCACTTAGTTAATATCAGTAGTCGAGTTTTTCTTAAGTTAATTAACCCTAGGTAAAACACTCAATGGGAGGAAAATGGGGCATATGATACTTCATATCCTCTACGTGTTTCTCCTTGTAAATTCACACCATGAGATCTACACTCGACCTCGAGGAACCTTGGGTGTCCCCCTACGGGTGGCATTTGGGTAAGTCAATAACAAGGTGAATGGATAGAGTGTTTATAGTAAGTGAGAGTGGGACGTGTGAAGCACATCCCTCAGTCTCTCTCAATAGGTTAAATAAAGTTTTCATTCATCGTCTCGTGGCATCGTGGGTATCCCCCTAAAGGATGGTAATATTACATGACACTTTATTCAATCTCCAGAAATGGATAGGGTTTCTTTAGTTTCATGTCCCAATCGGTTTTTACCTACGGTTGGCTCATTAGGGCAGAACTCTATAACCTAAAATGAGGGGTTATACTTACAAGAATTGTTAAGCAAGTTAACAGATTCTGGACTGAACAATGGTGACTGTAGTCACAGTAACAAAGTGTTGTTTCTGTCTAATGGTTGAGAATGTCTCATTTCAGTGAAAGGATACTTGAACACCCTATGGTAACTTTTGTCCTACCTCACTGAAACATCATTGCAGAATTAGATGTCACATAAGGTACATTAAAATTTTGCTAAAACTAATTGTTGTTTGAGTGTTTTAATGCAAAGTAAATTAATTGTAAATAGTTTGTTCCTTTTCAGCAATTATTTTATTATGGCTACCACTACATTAAACTTGCTCGGCGCTGATAAATTAATGGGAGAAAATTATACTAGTTGGAAAAACACAATCAACATAATACTAATCATCGATTATCTATGTTTTGTTTTCATGGAGGATTGTCCTCCTATTCCAACTCCCAATGCCCCTCGAAACGTTCGGAATGCTTACGAGCATTGGACATGGGCAAACGATAAGGCCCAAGCGTATATCTTGGAAAGTTTTAACAAAGTCTTGGCCAAAAAGCATGAGCCCATGCTCACAACTCATGATATCATGGAGCTCCTAAGGGGAATGTTCGGACAACCGTCCGCATAGCTCTGGCATGACATTCTGAAACACATCTTCAATGCCCATATGTAAAAAGAGACATCTGTTTGAGAACTTGTTCTCAACATGATGGTTCACTTTAACGTGGCAGAGATGAATGGGTCAAGCATCGATGAAGTCAGTCAGGTTAGCTTTATTTTGGAATCTTTACCTGAAAGTTTTCTCCACTTTCGTAGCAATACTGTTTTGAACAAGATTGACTACAACCTGACCACTCTTCTCAATGAGTTATAGACCTTCAAATCCTTGATGAAAAGTAAGGAACAGAATGGTGAAGAAAATGTTGCTTCATCTTCTAAGAAGTTCCATAGAGGTTCGACCTCTGGGACTAAGTCTATATCTTCTTCCTTTGGCCTCAAAAAGTGAAAAAAGAAGAAAGGTGGAAAGGGGAAAGCTAACCCTGTAGTTTCTACTCAAAGGGGCAGAAGACCGATCAAGGCTACAAAGGGAAACTGTTTTCATTGCAACCAAGATGGGCATTGGAAGAGGAACTACCCTAAATACTTGGCAGAAAAGAAGAAGGCCAAGCAAGGTAAATATGATTTACTTGTATTGGAAACTTGCTTAGTGAAGAATGATGATTCTGCCTGGATTATAGATTCTGAGGCCACTAGCCACGTTTATTCATCATTTCAAGGAATAGTTCCTGGCGGCTACTAAATACTGGTGAGATGACGATGCAAGTTGGAACTTAGCACGTCCTTTCGGCTGTGGCGGTGGGAGGTCTCCAGTTGACTTTACAAAACAAATTTCTTATTTTAGAAAATGTATATGTAGTTCCTGATTTAAGAAGAAACCTTGTTTCTGTGAAGTGTTTGATTGAACAATCTTATACTATTAACTTTCTTTTAAATAAAGTGTTTATTTCTAAAAATGGTGTTTATATTTATTCTACAAAACTGGAAAACATTTTTTATCTGCTAAGACCACCAACAACTAATGCCCTCCATAACACAGAAATATTTAAGACTGCAGTAACTCAACATAAAAGGCTTAAAATTTCTCCTAATGAAAATGCCCAACTTTGGCATCTAAGATTAGGACACATCGATCTCAATAGGATTGAGAAATTGGTAAAGAATGGACTTCTAAGTGAGTTAGAAGAAAATTCTTTACCTGTGTGTGAGTCTTGCCTTGAAGGCAAAATGACTAAAAGACCTTTTATTAGAAAGGGTCACATGGCCAAAGAACCTCTAGAGCTAATATATTCATACCTCTATAGTCCAATGAATGTCAAAGAAAGGGGAGGTTATGAATATTTCATCACCTTTACTGATGATTATTCAAGATATGGGTACGTTTATTTAATGCAACATAAGTTGTTCAAAGAATTCAAGGCTAAAGTTGAAAATGCATTAAACAGAACGGTTAAAACATTTTGATCTGATCGAGGTGGAAAGTTTATGGATTTAACATTCCAGAACTATTTGATAGAACATGGAATAGCATCCCAACTCTTAGCACCTGGTACACCTGAGCAGAATGGTGTATCAAAAAGGAGAAATTGAACCCTGTTGGATATGGTTCGGTCAATAATGAGTTACGCTTCCTTATCTGACTCGTTTGGGGTTATGCAGTAGAGATTGCAGCGTACATTCTAAACTGTGTTCCATCCAAGAGTGTTGCTAGAACATATTTGGAATTATAGAATGGTCATAAAGCTAGTTTACGCCATTTCAGAATTTGTAGTTGCCCAACATACATGCTTAAGGCTAATCCTAAGAAATTGGAACCACATTCAAAGTTGTGCCTATTTGTAGGCTACCCCAAAAGAACGAGAGGTGGTTACTTCTTCAATCTTAAAGAAAAAAAGTGTTTGTATCAACAAATGCTACTTTTCTTGAAGAAGACCACATAAGGGAGCACAAGCCCTGAAGTAAGATTGTGTTAAATGAAATTTCCATAAAAACTACTAAATCTTCAATAAGAGTTGTTGAAGAATCTAGTACCTCAATAAGAGTTGTTGAAGTAGGATCATTTAGTAGGTAAAATCTACCACAAGTGTTGAGAGAACCTCGACGTAGTGGGAGGGTTGAGAACCCACCTATTCGCTATATGGGTTTAACAGAAATCCTGGCTATGGTAGCTGATGGTGAAGTTGAGGATTCTTTGTCTTACAAGAAGGCAATGGAGGATATTGACAAAGATGAATGGATCAAAATGATGGATCTTGAAATGGAGTCTATGTACTTCAATTTTGTATGAGATATTGTAGATAAACCTGATGGGTTAAACCTATAGATTATAAATGGATCTACAAAAGGAAACGGGGTGCTGATAGGAAGGTGGAAATCTTAAACGCTAGATTAGTGGCAAAGGGTTATACCCAGGTTGAGGGAGTTGACTATTAGGAGACTTTCTCACATGTTGTCATGCTAAAATCTATAAGAATACTCCTGTCCATTGCCTCATATTATGACTATGAGATTTGGTAAATGGACGTCAAGTTTTCCTTTCTGAATGGCAATCTTGAAGATACCATTTACATTAACAGCCCGAGGGATTCATAACCCAAGGTCAAGAGCAAAAACGTTGCAAGCTTAATCGGTCCACTTATGGATTGAAGCAAGCTTTTTGATCTTGGACCATAAGGTTTGATACTGCGATCAAGTCTTATGGCTTTGATCAAAACGTTGATGAGCCATGTGTATACAAGAAGATCATCAACAGTTCAATAGTTTTTATAGTATTATATGTTGATGATTTCCTATTCATTGAGAATGATGTAGGTTTACTGACTGAGGTTTGGCTAGCGACCCAATTCTAAATGAAAGATTTGGGAGAGGCTCAGTTTGTTTTGGATATTCAGATCTTTAGAGATCCAAAGAACAAAATGCTAACTCTATCTCAAGCGTCATATATTGACAAGATGTTTGTCAAATATTCAATGTAGAGCTTCAAAAGGGGCTTATTGCCTTTTAGACATGGAGTTACATTGTCTAAGGAATGGTGTCCTAAGACACCTCAAGAGGTTGAGGAAATGAGACGAATCCTCTATGCATCTACTGTGCGTAGCCTGATGTATGCTATATTATGTACTAGACCTGACATCTGCTATGCAGTGAGAATAGTAAGTAGATATCAATCTAATCTAAAATTAGATCACTGGACCACCGTTAAAAACACCCTCAAGTATCTACGGAGAACGATAAACTACATGCTAGTGTATGGTTCTAAGGATTTGATTCCTACGGGATACACAGACTCTGATTTTCAAACTGATAAGGATTCTAGAAAATCCACATCAGGATCAGTGTTCACTTTTAATGGAGAAGCAGTAGTCCGGAGAAGCACCAAGTAACGGTGCATCGCTGACTCCACCATGGAGGCTGAGTATGTAGCGACTTGTGAAGTTGCTAAAAAAGTTGTTTTGCTCAGGAAACTCTTGACTGATCTGAAAGTCATTCCAGGCATGTCAAAGCCCAACACACTTTATTGTGATAATAGTAGTGTTGTGGCTAATTCCCAAGAGTCTAGGAGTCACAAGCGTGGGAAGCATATAGAGCGGAAGTATCGTCTCATCCAAGAGATTGTGCAGCAAGGGGACGTAATCGTCACGCAGATAGCTTCAGAGTACAATGTTGCTGATCCATTTACAAAGGCCCTCACGACTAAGGTATTTGAGGGTCACCTACAGAGTATGGGTTTATGGGACAGGCCACATCTAGACTAGGGCAAGTGGGAGATTTGTGCTGGGCACGTGTTATGCCCTAGTTTATTATTTGTGTACTTTGTATTTTAACTATATTGTACACCCCTTTAGCTTTAGATTAAGTGGGAGATTGTTGAGATTGATGCTCTAAATATCGTAGGGTCCTATAGTTTGTAAATGATTTGAACAAACTCATTGTTTATTTAATAAAATATATGATATTTTATTCCATATTTTAGTTGCATTAACCACAAACCAATAAACTAACATCCAAGATTATCTTGTAGCTTAAACATGTATGTAGAGACATACGAGTGGATCATGTTTAAGTGATAACCTAAATGGTTTGTAGTATTGGTACCTTATCCTTGTGACACTACGAGTATGGCTCTCTTTGTAGGTGTTACAATTGTTGTAAAGTGCTACAAATGACCTGATACTGATAATTCATATATAAACATGTGAGTGGAGATACTCTACACAAAGGAGTTTATTTAAGACTTGACCACAAAATGCTTAGTCTCATTATATAACGTCGTTCATAATAGAGACTACATTTCACCAGGATGACCATAGGTAACATGACCTGAATCCTAAGTGAGTTGTGAACTCCTGCCCATGAGAGCGGTCTTTGATTTATATGGGTGAGAGTGACAAAATCGCCGACTCAATAAGTCTACCATTTTGGAGATTCGTCTGATTGTGGAGCTGGGAACATAGCTACACAAGAAGGAATTCACTCCTTCCCCGAAGTCGGGGTAAGTAGATAAATTGCTCTCTTAAATGCTGATTCCGAGGCTTGAACAATGTGGTGCCACACCCTCTCCTGGTTCGAGAGGGGTTTAGTCATAGTTGGACTATGATTTATTGTTCATTGGAGGGATTAGTGGTACTTAAGGAGTTAGATGTATCTACAGGGGCAAAACAGTAATTTTGGTCCAACTATACTTACGAGCAATTTGTGAAAGGTCATCGTATTGTTGATTGGTTATATCCAATGGGTACAGAAATATATCTATGGTGTGAAAAGTACAACTGGCGGTCTTAAGTAGAGTGCCCGACAGTTAAAGGATAGTGAATAATTTAATTAAAGAGTTTGATTAATTACTCATGTACCGTTAGAGTTTCAAACTACAGGTCCATGAGGTCCCTTTGGTAGCTCAATAGGATTAAATAAGAATCAATTTTTGGATTAATTTGAATTGTTCAGAATAATTGAGGGATTTAATTATATATGATATAATTAAGTTATTTTAATTATATATGGTATAATTATTATATGTATTGGATACATTATAGCATTTGAGAGAGGAAATAAATATTTGAATAAGATTCAAATATTAATTATATGAAATGGATTCATAATTGTTAAATTTAATATAAAAGTGATTTATATTAAATGTCATATGAGAGAGAAAAGAAACTATTGGTTATACTGTATATGATACAATATTAAAACTATAGTTTATAAGTTACATTTAATATAACATGTAGTTTATATATATATATATATATATATTGATAAGTTAGTTATCATATTTACATATTAAATATTTTTTTATAAATTAATTTTATTATTTTATATATTAAAATTATTTTTTTTTTAAATTAGGGAGGGAGTAACTCCCTCCTCTCTTTTTTTCTCTCCACCCACGTAAGTGGGTGATTTTATGATTTTTGGCTTTTAAAAGGAGAGAGTCTCCTTCTTCACTGTGTAAGAGATAGAAACGTTCTGATAAAGAGTTGTTAGAGATCAATCACAATTCCTCTTTCTCCTCTCTTCTCTGAATTTATTCTCTCATTCCAAAATAGTCGAGCCCACCACTCTTGAGTTCTCTACTAAGAATACCAAGGTCGCCATCATGGTAGTGTCTATTTCAGGTTCGAGGGATTTTTAAAGATCTTTCTTCAAATATAAGGGTTTCTAAAACCTTATTTTTAAGCATGCTGTAATTTAAGTAAATGCATAATTTGTTATTTCTTTTCTATTAAAAAATTCTTTCTATGAAAAATGGGAATTGGGACGATCCTGCTTCTACTCAAGGTTCTCTTCAATGAGATCCTTCAACAAGGACATGCTGCTAATGATCCTCTTGAAGGTAATTTATGATTTATCTCTATGTTGATTTATATTTGTAGAATTTACATTTGATATTTTTGTTATTATCTTATAGGGTAAGTCAATTGATCTTCGGTAGTATTTTGGTGATGGGAAAGGTAATTCATACCAAACACATATGGATTCATTTCCAAAGGATCCACATATTTCAAAGGATCTACCTCTCATAGTTAATGTCCATATTGTATTCCTTGTGAATGTCTTAAATAAGTTCCTTCGGTTTATAACTACGACTGACATCTTAGCTTGGATTTTATCAGTTCAACAATAACCTAGCTCCTTGTTTGTTTATGGTTCTATTTCCTTAAGATTTTTGGATATGTGTGAACACTAACATATTTGGTGATTGTGGATACACCAGAGTTCTTAATTTTAATTGCCCTAATATTCCAGTTGCATGACTTGTCTACACATTCTACAACATATAGTTTTATTGTAGATCTATCGACACGATATTGAAAATTTTTCCTAAGGGCAATGACAAAAAAATTCGTGCACAAATCTTACGTGCTTAAAAACATACCGACCTAAACATCCCCTACAGTAGAATCTAACGAGACGACAATAGGATTCATCGTTAAATGTGAGGTACGCTTCCTTTTCCTACGATTGACATTCGACTCACCACTTGTTATCAAATCCGTAGAATGTTCACCACTAGTTTTCAGGTTACTCTCACCCGATAACCCTCTATCAACTTGTGAATCTATGTTTGACAATGATTTTACCTTAGTGGTCATCGAATGTTGATCATTGATTGAGCCAACATGAAAGAAATTAAATCTGCCTTAGATATGTCAATATTCTCCACACTAATATTTGCATCTGAATCCTTTGAAATATCTACATTGAAGACAAACTCCCTATTTAACAACTCATCTGTATCGTCTCCCAATTTTAGTAGAACCATATTATCATTCAATAAACTTAATAATCACACATCATTCAAATTCATGTGATAGTCAGGAATAAATCAAGGTGGAAGAAAATGAGGGTATATTTTGGGCCATTGGGATTGAGAATGATGGTATCGTACTCCTAGTATTATGCACTACTATTTGTAACTTGGACACTAGAAGAGCCATCTGAGATACATTGTCACGGTAAAGAAAAAAAGGAAAGTCTTCTTGATTAGTAATCACAATAGAGAGACACTGGGCCTAATATTATACAAACACCTTATAACCATGAAAATTATAGAGAAAAACTCCAACATTCAAGGATCAAGGATTTTTAATGGTCTTATTCTCGAGATATTTTCTATTTTCTTGCAATTTCTTCCTAATTCAAATCAGAAATATATTAAACCAATTTAATACCTTAGGTTTTTAGAGCTAAATAAGTTCCATAAAACATACTTGTCAACATTATAATGGAAATATCGATTCACCCCTAATGTTGATGTCGAACTTGTGAAAATATAAAAATATTGATGCAAATATCAAGATGTCAATGGAAATTTAATACAGAACTACAAAAATATATCAATAATGAAAAATGTGTAAAAACATTGCAATATTATATGTATAGTTTGATCCTAAGAGAAAAATGATATATAATCAATATTATATACATAGTATTAAATTTTCATCGACATGTCGATATTTTTATGTTTTCATGAGTTCAGTATTGACATAAGGAGTGAATCGATATTTTCATTATATCGCAGAAAAGTCCACAAAACATAAAATGAATAAAAAATAGAATCTCACTAATATAGATATAATATAGATAATAGACATGTTAACTTGTTTAAAAATCATAAAATATATATTTATTAATTTAAATATAAACATTTTTTATAATTTTTCATAGTTATCCATTGACATCGACATTTTATCAATGTTTGTATTTAAATTAAGACATCGATATTTCTATCAATATTTATATTATAAACCTTGATTATATATATATATATAGTTATAGATATAGATATATTTTGTATTCTCACACGCTTCATTGTTTTTCAATTAAAAATGAATACTCTTAGATTTATGCATCTACGAAATATCTTTATTTTAAAATTGTTTATCTATCTCAAAGATATCAATCTTCTATATCTATACATCTGGAAGAAAAATGACAAAACCCTCATTTCATTAAATGAAATTAGAAAAATGAATACTCTTGATATCAACCACTAAAAATAATAATAATAAATAAATAAATAACTGGATTTTGACATTTAAAAACTATCAAATTTGAAATTCGTGAGAGTTATTTTTAATGGTATGTCCTTCGATGATAGTTTTGAAAAAAATATCATAATTGATATTACAGACAATCTTAAATATTGTCACCAATTGAATCAAAATTAGGTATTTTTTGTAGTGTTATAGTTATTGACGACAGTTATGAAATGTCGAGAAATAGTATATAATGACATTTTTCTCTTGTTAAAAATATCTAAACCATGACAAATGTTTTATGTCATCAAATATTCTATCATGACATTTTTTTTGTCACACAATTTCATATTCTAACATTTTTGTATTATCAATAAAATACAATTTTTTTTTTTTTGTTATTTCTTTGAGTCCTGTCACTACACATCCAATTTCCATAATCAAGTAATCCTAATTAAACACAAACATAAAATACTTTGATATATATATAAGTATCATAAAGTTGACAATATTTTTACAAAAAGACTAACTAATAACAATTGGTAAAGGGTTTACAAGAATCTATAGTTAGTTAAGTACAAAAGTACATTGCAACCAAAGTTTTGCAATTAACCCTACAAAAAATCTTATAAACATATATTCACGGCTCCAATAAATTTTTGTAAAACCTATTAAGAAAATAAGAATTAGTGTAGAGTTCAACTCTATACATCAATATTGACAATGATAGTAATAAAAGAATGTCAATAATTTATCCAACTTAGCGATATTGCCCAAAATATTGATGTCATAACCTACACCCACAAGTATGACCCTACATTATGAAATTGGGTAAATATTTTACTTACAAAACATTAATATAATAACCTATACCCACAATACATCCATGTCAATGATCATAAGATTATTTTAATAAAATACTTGAGTAACTCATTCAAACTCATTAAGGTCGATACTTTTTATTCTTTTTTCTTCACACCCCAAATAACTATCAGGCTTACTCATGATAACCAGACGTTGACGGTACTAGGATGGGAGGATTGAATAGATATTTCTTTACTTTGTCAAACGCCCTTTGGCAATCCTCCTTCCTTGTGTCTATCTTTTCTTCAAAAGGCTAGGTCTTCTTCCGCCCAAGACTTGTCGATCATGTCATCAACATAGATTTTCATTTTCTTGTTCATCATATCATGAAAAAGCGCCTTATACCTCTCTCCAAGAGATATAATTCAGTATTCCACCATTCCATTTCTGACCTATTGAGAAGTGGACTCATTTTATTAATGGTGATCACATAGACTCTTATTCAAAAAAGAAAGGAAAAATTGACATTGCCACTCACTCTTACCTCTTGTGTTTCTTACCCAAAAATATACAAATAAACCAAATAGTCCTGCCCCTCCACCAAGACCCTACACCTCTCCTAGACCAACCTTCACCCCAAACACACAATGATAAAAACCACAAGCAATTGATAGAGGCTCTGTACATCTAACTTAGCACATCTATTGTTCAACTATCCACAGGCTAAGATTAAAAATCTAATAGAATTTTTGTATATAGATAACGCCAACAGAAAGCATAGCCTCTCAAATGGAAATAGAACCTCAATTTAGGAAGACCTTATTTGAAGGTTTTCTTTATCTTTTCCTAGTTTAAGTGTACATTGAGCAAAGTATACATTGAGCTTTCGAATTTTCTTAACCTTTACTCAGTGAAAGGAAATTTTGATGGTTTCAACATTATTTTCTTTTAAAAAAAGGTGAAGGGCCCCATGTAGTACAACCATTACACAGGGCCACACCCAAAAGCTTTCTAACCAAAGAAATGAAATACTTTAAAACCACATACAATGACAACAAAAATCTGAGGAAGATGAAAGTGATAGGTGAGAGCCATTAAATTCAATCTCACCTCCGAATTCTACCAAAAAATAGAGATAACATTCAAAACAAAATAACACAATTCACTTTTCAGATGCTCCCATTTAACTGTTTACTGAAAATCTCATCCCCAATCACCCATTTCATTTGATTACACAAAATCAAGCAACAATATATGGGTACAATTACAGAACAAACAAGAACCCTATCTCCACCTCATCTTCCAACAAGAAAAAAAAAACATAACAAACTCAAACATCTTCAGAAAGTAAATGGAAGGATCATCAATACCTTGGAGGAAAGCAAGTGGTGCAAGTAAAAGTGAACAAATTGTTATAGTTTTTTTTGCTAGCCTAATACATTTGGGTCCTTTATGAAGGGAAAGAGTATTGAATGAACTGGAAGAAGGAATATTCCTCCACAAATCTATTACAGAAGGTTGTATGGGATTGACTGATTGGTTGAGGTTTTTCACCTGAATTCGTTTCTCCTTCCACGGATATTTTCCAGGCATAAAGTGGACCCAGTTGAAGTGTTTCCTATGATGTTATTAAATAGCCGGTTGAACAAGCATTCAGGGGAGCATCGAGAAAGCGAGTAAGCATGCATCAAGGAAGCAAACATGCATCGAGGAAGCAAGTAAGCATGCATCAAGAAAGAGAACATGCATCGAGGAAGCGAGTAAGTATGCACTGAGTAAGCAAGTAAGCGTGTAAGCGAGAAAGCTTTCAAGTGAGTAGTGAGCATCCGATAAGCGAGCAAGTGCGTAGCAAATAGGATGCTAGCGAGGATCGAGTATGTGTATGCAATTTTGAAGCACTGGTTACCTAACTGTTTTCTTTTGGTTGTTGTTACGATCGACCTGTATTTTCCTCTTCCAAAAATAATTTTTCTGTATTCTTGTTATGAATATCAGTAGATAAGATTGAGAGACTTTCACAATGAATGTAAATCTCATCTTGAAATTGAACCGTATTGTTTGTTCTTTTTCCTCTTCTTCTATTTTCATTCGCGTATTTCTGCTGTTACAACATGTTAGTAAGTATAGCTCAAATTAACATAAATCGATTGAAAAATCGTGAAGGAACCGACGACATCAAAGCACAAGCGGCCAACGAACAGATTGCTGAAACACAAAACAGAAGGTTGCGAACAACGAACGAACGACTTCCGATCCACCGACGGGTAGACTTCAACCACAACGAACAGGGGGGCTGATGGCCGACGGCAAAGGGAATCCGGCAACGAACGGAACTGGACGGCTTGGCTTCCAACGGTGCAGATTTGCGTATTCTAGATTTCAAGACGGCGATATATCGAGTGTTTCTCTACGAGGGTTTCTCATTTACCTTTATATTTATTTAGATAATATTTAATCAAACTTATTTAATGACATTTAATAAATGTCATAAATCAGTGACATTCCGAAATTAGCCTTTTTTTCCACAAAAAAAAAAATGCATTTTTTCATTTATAACACTTTTTTTTCCTTCCACATCAATTTAGCTTTCTCATTATATCATGGACACCCACTTTTATTGTAGTGAACATGGAAGGTGGAGGAAGACCAAGATGAAGCTAAAAATAAAAAATACTCATCGTTGTGCATTCATGAATTACGATTACTTATTTACTTTCATGTTAAATGAGAGTATATATGGGTACATATTCATAATAAAACTTGCATGTATGTAGTTATAGGTCTAATTACGAATATATTTACATATTAGGAAATTATCTAAGTATCATCTTGATGTGTGTATAAGTTAAAGTTGCGAAGTTGATATTAAATAAGGATATATATGCTCATATACTCATATATAAATTTACCCATATAAATATACTTAAATTTGTCTTTATATTTTAAATTTGTATATTGAGTATAATTAAATTTACATTTATGTAACTATAAGTGTAATTAAACGAATGTATACGTACATTGAGGAGTTATCTAAGGCATCATTTTATTCAATGTTTAGATTAAAGTTATTGAGTTCAAGTTAAATGGGGTATGTATACTCATACACTATGTAATGTATTGGGAATATATACATACGTGGGAAGCAATCTACAGGGTATGATTTCTATCTCATTTGATATTACCATTCTTGATCCCAAAAATTGTTTCATCAAATTTCCATGCACATTATATTTGTTTGATACGTATAATTAAAATAAAACTTAATTCCAATTAATGTTACAGAAATGTCAACAAAGTAGATATTTCAAGTGAATTGACAAGATATGACCATTCAAAACGTTATGAGGGAGATCAAGTGATATGGGCCAGGATGTCTTCATATTATCTTCAAGACCAATCACACACTCAAGATCCAAGAAGCTACAATTAACGTTAAATTCTCACATACAAATAGAGACTAACTCAATTAAGGGGATTTAAGCAACAACAACAGAAGTTCTATAATTGGTTTCAAATAGAGATTAACTCAATTAAGGAGATTTAAGCAACAACATCAGAAGCTCTATAATTGGTTTCAGTTGATGCTATCAGATGAAAGTGATTGAACTTTGTTAAATTTTGATTCGTGATTTTTATTGCAAGCCTATCTTTTTCTTTTCTTTTCTTTTCTTTTCTTTTTTTTTTTTTTTTGATGTTTTTTTTTTATTGTTGGACTCGTATATGTTTTATTTAGATTTTTAGTATTTTGAGTTAGGGGCATAATGGATTTTTTAAGTTCTTTTTTGTTAAGCATGATGGGTTTTAAGGTGGGAAAGGAACACAATACCTTAGTTTTGATGTTCTAAATTTTAGGATTTTCTTTGAATGAAAATTTTGTAGTAGATGAGAGAGCCTAATCACCATCTCTTTGCAATTCTTGAATCAGGGTTGCAATGTCAAGAACATTCAAGTAAGTTTAATATGTTCAAACTTCAAGTAAGGAACTAGTTCTCCATCTCCTGGTCCTTTATCAAAAGATAATCCAATTCTAATTCTTCCATTTGAATTGACATCAATTGACATTGAGTTTTTGAAATTTGTTATTATGGGTTCAATGAAGGCTTCCAGCAAATTTCTAGGATTTTCATATCAATAAGATTGAAGAAAACCCAAAGAGTTTCAAATGATGAGTTTTAAACCAGATGTATTTTCGTTGGAAAATGAGAGAATTTCAATGCCTTACTTAAAATCTTAGGATTTGGAGGGATTTCAGAGAATTTAGGGCAAATTAGGGTTAAAACTAGGGATGGCAACAGGGTCAGGGTGGGGGCGGTGATGCACTCTCCATCCTCATCCACATCCCCATGGGGATTTTTAATCCTCATCTCCGTCCCATTCTCCGTTTTGAGGGATGGGGGTCGGGGAATCCCCCTTTGGGGATTCGGGTCCCCGTGGGGAAAAATCCCTACTTTTTATTTTTTTATTTTTATTATTTAAAATTAACTAAATTTAATATTTATATTGAAATTGTAAATTTTATATTGAAAATTAGTAATATTATTACATATAGTTGTTTAAATTAAACATTACATTTTTTAAATTATAAATTAATAAAGATTAAATTTATTATATTAGATTTTTTAAATTAAAAAAGAAAAAAAAAAACTTAAACATACTGTTTCAGTAATTATTATTATTATTATTATTATTATTATTATTATATATTAACAATTAAAAAAATCGGGGTGGGGACGGGGATCGAGTTTGGAGTTGGGGACGGGATGGAGATCCCCTCCCCGTTTCCAATCGGGACCCGATTTAAATCCTCGGTTTGACCCCCGTCCCTGGTTAAATCGAGGATTCCCCGTCCCGATTGGGTCGAGGACCTGTGAGGACCCAACCCCGTGGGAAATTTTGTCATCCCTAGTAAAAACGAACCAATTAGAAGCTTATTCAAGCAACCAGAGTTTAAAGGAAGCAAACAAACCAAATTTCCCTTGCCCAGAGCATTACAATGTTTAACACGATACTCCATGATGCTTGAAACCAAAAGTCAAGCATTACAACACTTTCATAAGGAGGATTCAAGGAAACATGGCTCGATGTTGCGACGCACTGGAGGAAACGCTGAACATCGTCACGATGCTATTGTTGTTGTAAATATATCTCTTTTCTCTCTAAGTTTGGGGTGGAGCGTTATAGGATGGATAGTTTCGAGTTTAGTTGATTTTTGCCAAATTCCTTGAGCTTTGCTTTGTTTTCCTTTATAATCGACAATAAAACTAGGCTCGTGGCATCAATTTAGAGGTAGGTTAAGCCTTAACTTATGGTTATTGTAAGATTTCAAATAGATGTAATTTGACTGCTTATATTTTACTGTTACTATGATTTGTTTCAATAACAATTGTTCATGTTTTTTATTCATGTGTTTGGATCAATAATTTTCACGAGTGCATGTTTAATTTGATTAGCAAATAGGTCAAGTTATAGGTATGTTTCAATCCCATGTTTTTTTTTTCATTATCATAATTTTAAACCTTAGGAATAGAAAAATTGTAAGTTAAACTTGGCCAATTTAATGAAATCTACCATTTAACCAATCCTTGAACTTAATCTGAATTGATTGAGTAGTACGATATGTTCTTCAGCACCAACTATTTAATTAATTGTTTCTCATCACCAGCTATTTAGTTAATTCAGACTGTGTTTTAGTAGGTCTGGCTATAAATCAAGCAATTATATTCGTTATTCCAAATATTTCATTAATAGTCCTAGCAATCACAGAAACAACTAGTAAAGTACCAATAGCTTAATAAACAAATAACACATAAGGATTTGTAACTCAGTTCAGTGATATACCATCTCCATCTAAAGGACAGTGTGCCTGAAAAAGATAAATTCACTAATATGAAAGCCAAGTGATTACAATGATGTTTATATATAAAATCATAATAGTTACAATGATACCCGTAGAGCCTGATTTAAGTTGATCACCTAGACTTCCCCTGGATGTGAGACTCTCTCTCTATAGAACTTAGGTACCTCCTAAGTATGTGAGTATTAGTGATGAATCACTTAGACTTCCCCCAAGTATGAGATACCTTCTCATCAATGCTTTATCTTTCCACTATCAAATGAAACTCGCTTCACTTGATAAACTTAGGCTTCCTCTAAGTTTTAAAACTCCTTCTCTGTTGACGATATCTCAACCAACGATCCCTTAGGCTCCCTATAAGGCCAAGAACTCTTCTTAAGATTGCTTCTAATATTTCAACAACAAGAATACAAGATTCCACAAAATAACACTCAACCTCTTGCTTCACAATTGCTAGAATTTCAGAAAGCTTAGGTGAAGATTATGAAAACACAATTATGCTCAAATCTCACAATATTAGCAGCAAGCTTAGCAAGACTGCAGCTTGCTTTTAACTAACTACAACATAAGGAAAATATTCTTAACTAAAATCGACAACACACTAACAAGGAAAGCATCTCAAAATAAAAATAGAGCAGAATAAAACGGATAAGGAAATAAAATATTCTGCAGAAACATATTGCACAACATCCTGTGAGACATATTCTGACGGGTCGTGGACAAACCGAGGACCCCTCATCCCGATCGGATCAGGGGGTCCCCGCAAGGAATTTTGCCATCCCTAGTTAAAACGAACCAATTAAAAGTTTGTTCGAGCAACCAGAGTTTAAAGGAAGTAAACAAACCAAATTGCCCTTGCCTAGAGTATTGCAATGTTCAACATGATGCTCCATGATGCTTGCAGCCAAAAGTCAAGCATTACAACACTTTCATAAGGAGGATTCAGGGAAGCATGGCTCGATGTTGTGGCACACTGGGGGAAACGCTTAACATCTTCGCGATGCTATTGCTGTTGTTGTAAATATATCTCTTTTCTCTCTAAGTTTGGGGTGGAGCGTCGTAGGATGAATAGTTTCGAGTTTAGTTGATTTTTGCCAAATTCCTTGAGTTTTGCTTTGTTTTCCTTTATAATCGATAATATAACTAGGCTCGTGGCATCGATTTAGAGGTAGGTTAAACCTTAACTTGTGGTTATTGTAAGGTTTCAAACTAGATGTAATTTGTCTGCTTATAGTTTACTGTTACTATAATTTGTTTTGACTCTTGAGTGATTAGTTTAGTTAACTTAACAACTCTTAAATACTAATTGTTCATGTTTTTTAATCATGTGTTTGGTTCAATAATTATCACGGATGCATGTTTAATTTGATTAGCAAATAGGTCAAGTTATAGGTATGTTTCAATCCCATGTTTTTTTTCCATTATCATAATTTTAAATGTAGTAAACCTCAGGAATAGAAAAATTGTAGTTAAACTTGGGCAATTTAATGAAATCTATCGTGTAATCAATCCTTGAACTTAATGTGAATTGATTGGGTAGTACAGTAATTCTTCAGCACTAACTATTTAATTAATTGGTTCTCATCACTGGCTATTTAGTTAATTCAAACTGTGTTTCAGTAAGTCTGGCTATAAATCAGGTAATCATATTCGTTATTCCAAATATTCCATTAATAGTCCTAGCAATCATAGAAACAACTAGTAAAGTACCAACAACTTAATAAACAAATAACACATAAGGATTTATAACCCAGTTCGGTGATATACCATCTACGTCTAAGGGACACTGTGCCTGAAAAAGATAAATTCACTAATATGAAAGTCAAGCAATTACAACAATGTTTATATGTAAAGTCATAATAGTTACAATGACACCCGTAGAGCCTGATTTAAATTGATCTCCTAGACTTCCCCTCGATGTGAGACTCTCTCTCTGTAGAACTTAGGTACCTTCTAAGTACATGAGTATTAGTGATGAATCACTTAGACTTCCTCCAAGTGTGAGACACCTTCTCATCAATGCTTTATCTTTCTACTATCAAATGAAACCCGCTTCACTTGATAAACTTAGGCTTCCTCTAAGTTTTAGAACTTCTTCTCTGTTGACGATGTCTCAATCAACGATCTCTTAGGCTCTCCATAAGGCCAAGAACTATTCTTAAGATTGCTTCGAATATTTCAATATGCCGCAAAATAACACTTAACCTCTTACTTCACAACTGCTAGAATTTCATAAAGCTTAGATGAAGATTATGAAAACACAATTATGCTCAAATCTCACAATATTAGCAGCAACCTTAACAAGACTGCAACTTGCTTTTAACTAACTACAACAGAAGGAAAATATTCTTAACTAATATTGACAACCCACTAACAAGGAAAGCATCTCAAAATAAAAATAGAGCAGAATAAAACGGATAAGGAAATAAAATATTCTGCAGAAACATCTTGCACAATATCCTGTGAGATATATTCTGAGACAACACCGAAATAACCTAAGGAACAAGGGGTCCAATAACCTTAAACAAAAATCTAGCCAATTTCAAATCACTAACAATAATTTAGTAAGAAATCAACAAAAAAAAAATACTAAGTAGTCTACTGACTCTAAATTGGTTCAGTAAACTCTTATATACATATTTTCCTTGAATTTAAAGTGGGTTTATTTTTAAATTGTTGAAAGTGGTGTATTCTGCCCTAAGGGCGTTTTAGTCGTTTGTTATTCTCTGCTATTTTTAGAGTGTGTCTTAGTTTATTTATTTGGCTCTGTTGTGCCTTGTAAATGTTTGAAATTAATAAGATCTCCTATATCATGGTTTTTTCTCCCTGACCTAGGGTTTTCCACGTAAACTGTACGTTTTCCCTTCTTCCCTTTTCTATTTCGATATGGTATCAAAGCATGGTGAAGAAACCATTTTCTATTCCCATGTAAATTGTACGTTTTCCCTTCTTCCCATCATTGGCGAGAACTTGCTGCAAGGCTCTCAGCCTATAATAACAAAAGAAGTCGGTGATTCAGTTGCTAAAACCTGTGGAGCCGCTACCGAGGACATCGACGCCTCTATTGTACAGGCAGCGGTTGACCATTATCTCAAGACAGCTCTTCCATTTTTTCTAAGTCAGACAACGCAACAGCCCTTCCAGCCGTTAGCGCTCCTTGGTCAGACGGTACCGTCACACTAGTAGCTGCAGATGGGCAGCGCCGATTCAGTCCGCTTCATTCGTAGTCATCATTCCTGTCGCACCAGCCGAGTTTGTCTGTGCCAGTTGGATCTGATCGTGCGGCTCTGTAGCCGATCATCTCAGTCGTCCGCACCAGCCACATCAGCCGGTTCCCTGGCCCGCTCTAACCGCCACGAGATTGACCTCCACAACATCGGCTCTACTCAAAATGACCATTGGGCATCGGCCTCCTAGCCTTAACCTGCCGAACTTTGGCCATTTTAGTCGGATGGACATGGGTGACTGGTGGTGCGTTGCTGAGTTGGGGGAGTCATCATCATTCCACAATGGGCATCAACTTACTGGTTCGGCGACAACCAGCCATGTACAGCTTACTCCGGCCAACTTTGATGCTACCAATTCAGTGTGTCTTTCTTGAATAATGGTTCAACAACAATTTAATAATCGTCAACAGCAAATTGCAGCCCTAAAGGCAGCTCTCAGGACTTCTACAAACCTCCAGTCGAACTCGGTTAATCTAGAGTTATCTTCACATCTTCTGATGTACTCAAAAAATCTAATAAATGCTTTCCCTACTTTACCTACAACGAATATTTTGTCTTGGTCTGTGGGAAACTCTGCAGGATGTATTACACGAGAGAAACCGAATGGCCAGAACTATTTTTCCTAGTCTTAATCAATTAAGATGGCCCTTGAAGGGCGTCACAAATTTGGGTATCTAACAGGTGAGATATCGAGACAAAGGCTAGGTGATCCTCAAGAACGTGTTTGGAAAGAAGAAGACTCTTTGCTTCGCTCGGTGTTGAGTAACAATATAGAACCGCAAATAGGCAAACCTCTCCTATATATTGCAACCACTTGGGACATTTGGGATGCTATTAAGTAATTATACTCTAAGCGACAAAATGCGTCACGGTTATACACCTTGCAGAAACGGGTCCATGAATGCAAACAAGGGACCATGGACGTTACATCCTATTTTAACAAGTTGTCCTTAATATGGTAGGAGATGGACTTGTGTCGGCAAATCTTCTAGGATTGTCCGTGTGGTGGAATACAACATACAAAACTGGAGGAAATTGATCGTGTCTATGATTTTCTTGCTGGTCTGAACACCAAATTCAATGTGGTCCATGCTGGGACATAGACCAGTCCCTTCTCTTATGGAAGTCTGTTCGAAAGTTCGGTTGGAGGAAGATTGATCGAGTGCCATGAACAATCCCGATCTCAATTCTATTGATTCTGCTGCTTTTGGTGCAAAGTCATTTGGGTCTGATAGTGATAAGCAGAACAGTAAATCCCCTCCGATCTATGAACATTACAAAAAACCATGGCACACGAAGGATCATTGTTGGAAGTTACATGGTAGATCACCGAATGGCAAAAGTCGCCCCCCGAATGACAAGACAAAATCTGGCCGAGCTCTTGTAAGTGACTCCACTGATGTTGCATTGCAGTCTCAAGTGGCTAACCAGACTGATCCAGGTACTATTCAGATCGGTACTATTGCACAATCAGGTAACTCTCAATCCTTTAATGTCCTTATTGAGGGGAAAGAATCTTGGATATTGAACTCTGGAGCAACATATCACTTAACTGTTTCATCTGGCCGATTTCTCTCTTATCCTCCGCTTACTAATAATGAGAGAATTCGGATTGCAGATGGATCTTTTGCCCCCGTTGCAGGGAAAAGTCATCTGTCTCCCTTCCAGGGGTTGGTCTTACAGAATTTGTTACACGTTCCGAAAATTTCCTACAGCTTGTTGTTTATCAGTAAAATAACTAGGGATTTAAACTACTCTCATAAGATACTATTTTGTTTCAGGACTTGAGCTCGGGGACGATTGACACTGCCCGACATGATAGGGGTCTCTATTTCCTTTTTGACGATGTTGTCTCTAGGAGTTTTTCTAGTGCTAGTTTATTGTCTCTATTTACAATTTCTGAAAAAAGAAATATATTTATTATGGCATTTCCATCTTGATCATCCGAATTTTCAATATATGAAATATTTATTTTCCCACTTATTCCATAGTATGGATGTTTCTGCTTTATCTTGTGATGTGTGTATACGTACGAAACAACACTGAGTTACCTATCCTTCTTAGTCTTACAAACCTTCCCATCCTTTCCATTTGATTCATAGTGATGTTTGAGGTCCTTCAAATATTACTACCTTGTTCGGCAAGCAATGGTTTGTAACATTCATCGATGATCATACCCGCCTTACATGGGTGTTTCTTCTCACAAACAAGTCAGAAGTAACATCTGTGTTCCAACAATTCTATTCTACAATTGAAACACAGTTTAATACCAAGATTGTCATTTTTCAAAGTGACAATGGGTGGGAGTTTGTCAATAATACCCTTCGTGAGTTCTTAACTTCGAAGGGCATTGTCCATCAAAATTCGTGTGCCTATACTCCTCAACAGAATGGGATGGTAAAACGGAAAAATCATCGTCTCATTGAAGTTTCCCGGTCACTTATGCTCCCTACGTCTCTTCCTTCGTATTTATAGAGGGGTGTTGTTCTCACTGTAACCCATCTAATTAATCGGATGCCCTCCCGTATTCTTAAATTCCAAACATCGCTTGAATGTTTCAAGGAGTCCTACGTTTCCACGTGTCTTATTCCAGAAGTTCCTCTTCGAGTGTATGCATGTACCGTCTTTGTCCATAGTCATGGTCCCCAACAAACTAAATTATCTCATCGTGCTAAGAAGTGCGTCTTTATCGGGTACCCTCTTCACCACCGGGGATATAAATGATCATTCATCCTCGAGAAAATACTTTGTCTTTATGGATGCGACGTTTCTTAAGAATAAGCCCTTCTTTCCCGTTAGTCCTCTTCAGGAGGAAAATACTAGTGAAGAGACTAACTCGTCCATATATTCTATTTCTTTGGATATTCTTCCTAGTCTTGATCCTGTTCTTCCCATAAATGACCCGGTTCTTCCCATAAATGACCCAATTCTTCCCACAAATGACACTGGTCCTATCCTTCCCACAAATGACACTGATCCTATCCTTCCCACAAATGACCCGGTCTTTCCCACAGACGACACGATCCTTCCTACGAACCAAGTACCCTAGAAAATATACTATAGGAAGAATCTTAGAAAGGAAATAGCATCTCTTGTTGTATTACCGGGTACTGGCCATGGCTCAGAACTAGCATCAGCTCAAGGAACGTTTGTTCTTGATACTATTTCTGATGGTAATCATTGTGTTGAAGGCGATATAGTTGAAAAGGATGAGATTGGTCCAAACAAAGGCGAAACTGCAGGTAGTGGTGAGTCGTCAGGGGAAAGAAAGGACTTGCCACAACTAAGCGAAGATGATCACTAGTCCAGTGAGAAACCAAGAAAAATCAAGGAATACGATGCTACTCTTGACATTCCCATCGCTTTACGAAAAGGAACTAGGTCATGTACCAAGTATTCCATGCATAGCTTCCTTTCGTATAGTACTTGTCTTCTGGGCTTAAAGCCTTCACTACTAACCTATACTGTAGTAATACCAACCAATATGCATATGGCTATGGAAATTCCTGAGTGGAAGGTTGCTGATGAGAGCTCTTGAGACTAATAAAACGTGGGACCATGTAGCTCTCTCTAGAGGTCATAAAACTGTTGGATGCAAATGGGTGTTCACTTTTAAATACAAAGATGATGGAACTTGGATAAATATAAAGCCAGACTGATTGCTAAGAGGTTTACTCAGACTTATGGGATTGATTACTCGAAAATTTT